>NC_066618.1:84850939-85150939 GCF_025201925.1 Gopherus flavomarginatus
ATTTTACCCCCAAAGTTTTAAAAATTATAAGCAACTGAAATCAGGGTTTTACAATGGACAACATTAATAGGTGGTGCTACCTGACCCAACTATAACCATATACGTTCTCCCATAAATGTATATACACTTACACATATATGTTTGTATAATATATACAATTGCATCTCTCTTCTTCCATGTTTTGTAGGTCATGGTTATACTGCAAGATCTTTGGGGCATCGACTGTGTCTTTAAAAATATTTATACAACACTTAGCATAATGGAGCCTCAGTCCTGACAGGGACCTTGTGTGCCACCACGATTGAAATATTAAATAAAAGAAAACATTTTTTCAAGATTCAAATGCAAAGTATTATATGGTCACAATATAACTAAGAAATTTGATGAAGCTAATGCCATAAACAGTAAATGAGGGGGAAAACATATTTCTACTTACCATTGTCTTTACTCTTTAAAGAGATACTTAAATGTTCCACAAGGGAGTGAGGAAAGAAGACAGACAAAAAAATTATTTTCATAGTCAGCCAGCTGAATTTACCTAGAACTCCTGGCAGCTCCTGCACAATGTGATAGATGAGAAGGTCCAGGCATTTTGACAGGTATTCACTGCCGCTTTGCTGCTCTTTTCCTGGTGCAGTCTTTCTGCTGTCTCTTTCAATGTACATCACCAATCTACATATAAGCAAGTGCAAAAGATTATCTCTTGTGACAAAAAACTGATACTGTATCTCAAAAATGCCACCGAGGCAAGCATTTCCAGGGGGGCATAGTTACAAGCAAGATGACGTGTGTGTTGTTTCAGTAACTTGTTGAAAACATTAGATTTTTGTCTTTAAAACAAAGTTCCTTTAAAAAAAAATCTTTCTATGGGGAACTACAGATAAGTCAAATACAATTAGCCAAATTAAACTCTAGTGTAAGGAAGTGCAACTCTATTAGTGTAAATGGTGATATAAGGCTTACATGAGGAATAAATTGGCCGTTAAAAACTGAATAGGAGATTCTAACTTTAAACAGTTTATACTAAATTGTAATGCAAAAAAATTGCTTAACCAAAGTAGCAAATTTTCAATTTGTGTACCTAAATATACATTTCTGTTACTTAAAAGATGTGATGTGATTTTCAGTGAAGCCACAAATCTCAAAGTTAATGACATATACAAGTACCATTGAAAATCAGGCCACATATGTGCACCACTGGACAAACAAGAATTTAAAAAATCAAGAGTCAGATTATGCCCGGCTACTGTATAGGTGTGCAACCTGTGGGGGAGAGCACAAGAAACTTCTGCCTCCTTGCATCCCAGCATTAGTGGCCAGGAACAACTGCAACTTCTGTTTGCTCCCTCCTGTTCCCCAGTAGCGAAAGCCACCAGAAAGGCCATAGCGCTGATTTTCTTCCACAGCATTGGTTTAATGGAGTTGTCTGAAGACACAGAGAAGTGCACACTCTGCACCACTGTAGGGAATTGTGCAGCAAGCATATATCCCTTGTGTGCCTGTGGGTTCCTTTTTCAGGCATGATCCCTCCCAGAGCTCACCCCCAATGTGGGCCAGGATCAGGATAGTCTCTTCCAGCATGCTCCAGTATAGGAGTATATTTAGCTGTAATAAATAATAATAGGCATACTCAAGAAGCCAGAGTTAATGACATTTATTTAAGATCAAATTTCTCTGTGAAGAGGAAAATGCACTGGATTAATCTACACATCTGTTAGAAATTAATTTTTTCAGTCTAGAAATTATGGCAGTGAGCTTTGAGTAAGAAATAGGGTTACCAATTTTGGTTGGATGTATTCCTGGAGATTCATCACATCGCATCACATCATCTTTAATTAAAGATTAATCTTTAATTCCTGGAGATTCCAAGCCAATCCTGAAGGGTTGGCAACGCTAGTAAGCAATAATTTTAAACTATAGTTTAGCAGTAGGTTTTTGGTATACTGGCAGGGAAACAAATTACAAATGGATTGGATCTGTTATCAGGATTTTAAAAAAGGACTATTTCTAGCTCTCTTAATCCATCCCCTTTCTTAGCCAGTATTTTTAAAAAATAAATAAATAGATGTGACAGAGAAGCCCAGTGGTGGTCCACTGTTCCGTGTAGTCTATATCAGCAATTCTTCTCAGGCCTGACATATGCACTATACCTACCATGTTATTGTCATAATTTGCATCTAAAAGGTATTATATACCATTTGAAAACGAATGACACACTGGTGATGAATATCCCTGTGAAATGTACATATTGACATTGTATGAGGAATTATCGATACTTACTAATACTATGCTTTTTTTAAGTCTGTGACCATACTAAGGGAGAAAGAGGTTCTCCCCCAGACAGGAGGGAAGGCAGCTACCTAACTCTCTCCAGTGTAAATTAAGCAAAGGACGTGACCAAAGTCAAAGAAAAGCACTTTTACAAGCAAGGTAAACAAAGCCATCAGTAGAGTGTATGGGAAAAGAGGACCCCTTAATCTTATTGGGGGAAGGAAACTGTGCCCACAGGAAACCTTTCTGCTTCCTGAAGCAAGGTCAATGAACTTTGGGAAGATTTTATGTTACAGCGTGTACACACACACACACACACACACACACACACACACACACACACACCCTTCACCTGAAGGGACAAAGGAACTGAGCACTTTTACAGGTACTGGCCAAAGAGTATGGTCAGCCATGGAAGAGACTTTGTTAAAAACACTTCTCTGAACAAGAGACTCAGGTTTAAGTCTTAGAATCACATTTTTACTTTTGTTTGCTTGTAATCCTTTCTAACTTTAGTCCTTATACGTAAACCTATATCTTTTGGTTTAATAAACTTGTTTTACTTTTACTGTAAACTAAGCCAGTGCTTTGATTAAAACAGAGTGTTTGCTAACCCCAGTTAAGCTAATAAACTGCTGGTTATTCTCTCTAAGGGATCAGTGAACCTAACTTTCGTAAGTGTTCAGTGAGCAAGGCAGATGGTTTAGGGGAAATTTGGGACTGCAAGGGTATTGGGGTCACCCTGCAAGAAGTAACCAAGATTGATGGAAACCAGGGTGAAGCTACTGTGCTTTGAGCATGCTGCTGTCAGGGCGCTGTTGTGGAAAAGACCACCACCCAGTTGATTTTGGATCAGACAGCCTGAGGCACCTTTATTGTTATAAGACTATAAGATTACAAGTATGCATACAGGGAGAGACAGCGTAACCCCATGTAAGGGGTAGGCTGCTCTGCCCCTTACAATTTTCACCAAGCTTATAAAGGTTAAAACCGCAAAACGTCATATTGATTACACAAGTTATTTGTCCTTTTCTGGTAAATTAATATTGCAAATCAGCAAGCTATTTTAACATATATTATGCATTTTGACAGTGATTGAGCAGGAGGAGGGAAAAAACTTGTTCATCTTAGCCTCCAATGATAGAACAAGAAGCAATGGGCTTAAACTGCAGCAAGGGAGATTTAGGTTGGACATTAGGAAAAAGTTCCTAACTGTCAGGGTAGTTAAACACTGGAATAGATTGCCTAGGGAAGTTGTGGAATCTCCATCTCTGGAGATATTTAAGAGTAGGTTAGATAAATGTCTATCAGGGATGGTCTAGACAGTATTTGGTCCTGCCATGAGGGCAGGGGACTGGACTCGATGACCTCTTGAGGTCCCTTCCAGTCCTAGAGTCTATGAGTCTATGAGCTGGTCATTCTATAAATGAGCAAGCTATTTCCACACTTATCATGCGTTTTGGCAGTGGGTGAGCTGGTCATTCTGTAACTCCACCTTGCAGTTACCGGAAGCAGGCAATAATTATTATACTATATTTTGCTTAAAGCAGCTGGCACTTAAGTGACCCTTTGTCCCCCCCACCCAGTTCCTCTTTTGTCAGTGCTTCATATCCTGTTTCTTCATACATAGTTGTATGCTGATTAACAAATTGTTCTTAAGTAGCATTGGTTTAGTTAAGCCTGAAGCCTGCATATAGGGCCTGTAAAAATAATTGCAAAGCTTCTTTACCTAGAAAGCAATGGCAAACCTTATTTAACGAGACGGGGGGGAGGGTTATATTCCCTATCAGCGCTGAATCAAGACTGCACAGCATTACAGGGCAGACAGTGACACTATCCCTTCCTGGTCTGAGTTGGACCCTAAATGACACATTAATATAGAAATCAAAATGTGTCTTATCTAGGATGATGAAAATAACTGGATTTAAACAACTTCTTGTGCAAGTATGTGGTATGTTAGGGCCCAGTCCTGCAAAACTTTATTCAGGCAGGAGAACAGTTCTATTATAAAATGGGATTATTCACAGGAATAAGAACTACTTGCCTGAATAAAAAGAGTTTGCATGATCAGGCCCCTAAGCAATGATGATACTGCATATTTTGAAAAACAACAAAAACCTTTATTTTATGGCTTATATGTGGGGGGAGTAGGGAAGCGAGAGAGAAATAAGTGATCCATTCAGTAACCATTTACTTTTTCTTACTTCAGCAGCCCACAGACAGCAGATCCAGCCATACTTGCCAAAGGTTCTAGCTATTTTCCTTAGACTCTCGGTATGATTTATTCAATTATGGTCAATTTCAATTAAATATAATACATTAACTGTTCAAAAGCCCATCCAACTTTCATTATACAATATGCTATGTAGTTTTATTAGACATTTTCAGTTGCCTTGAATAATTAAAACAAAATAACTTAAGTTGTTTAAACAAGTTCTCTTCACTGAGAGAGAATATGTTTAACCAAATAAAGTATGAGTAAAACATGACATGAAAAACCAGAGTGTCACATTTTTTCTTTAAATAAATATTTTTGCAAATTTAGTTTGAGTATGAGAGTAAGTTTAGATTCTCTGCACATTATCTAAACAAGCTGTTAAGTGAAGGCTAGCACAATAAGTTTGATATATATTTATATTTTAAGAAAGGAATTCTCTCTTGCAAAATCCAATATAAAGAGAGTCTGAGAAGCATTAGATGTGTTTACTTATTTTGGGAAAGTAAAAAATACATGTAAAGCTCCTGAGTATGGCCAGCTCTCTCCCTCTCTTCATGTGCAATGCCTTCCCCTTTTCAAAGTTATCTTCTCTCCCACAAAAAAGCCAAAATTGACAATTGCTTCTAAAAAGGACCATCAATATTTCTTTAAATTATTTGATAGCATTGATCGACTCAACAAAATCTTGCCAAATCCCACATAAGCACAGTCAGCTTTAGGGGAGTTTATTGTTCTAAAGCCCTAGGCAAACACTCTCCCCTCCTCACAGTCATCCACAGAATAGGGCTGTCAACTTTCTAACTGCAGAAAACCAAATACTCTTGCCCGCCCCCTGCACCCAGGCCCCACACTTTCTCTGATGCCCCACTCATGCCATCTCCCCTCCCTCCATCATTCGTTCTCCCCAACCCTTGCTCATTTTCACTGTGCTAGGGCAAGAGGTTGGTGTGCAAATGGGGTGAGTGCTCCAGCTGGGGATGCGGGCTCTAGGGTTGGGATGATGGGTTGGGGTTGCAAGAGGGGTCTCCAGGCTGTGGCAGGGATGGGAGGGGGTGCAGGCTCTGGGAGGGGGTGCGGGCTCCAGAGTAGGGCCAGAAATGAGGGGTTCAGAGTGTGGGAAGTGGCTTCAGTCTGGGGTGCGAGAGGGGGTAAAGACTCTGGCTGGGGGTGCAGCTCCGGGCTAGGGCCGACAAGAGGTTCGAGGTGCAGAGGGGCTCCAGGCTAGGGCCAAGGGGATGGGGTGCAGGAGGAAGTTTGGGTGTGGAAGGGTGTTCCAAGCTGGGCCAGGGGGGTGGAACGCAGGAGGGGGTGCAGGTTCCAGGCAGTGCTGACCTCAGGCAGCCCCAGCATTTCCTGGGGTTGAAGGAAGTCCACACAGCTCACGGAAAGCTACGGCATGTCCCTCTGGCTCCAAAGCAGAGTAGCAGCCAGGGGACTCAGCAAGCTGCTCTCGCCTGCAGGCGCTAATCTCACCTGGTGCTTGGGATGGTGCCTGCAGGTGGGGGGCAGGGCATGGAGCCCCCCAGCCACTCCTCCACCTCAGAGCCGGAAGGACATGCTGTCCGCTTCCTGGGAGCCGTGTGGAGCCAGGCACAGAGTCTGACTTCCCCGCTGCAGCCAGACAGACTTTCAGCACAGCCGGGAATGGAGCCACCAGGGTCCCTTTTTGACTGTGCATTCTGGTCAGAAACCGGACGCCTGGTAACCCTAACACAGAATGATTTACCCGAATATTTGGGGCAGTAAAACAAACACCTGTTCTGTTTGTATGGCAAAGCTGGGCCTACAAAAGTATCACACTTATTCCATGCATAACAAGTACATGTCTGCCATGCAATCAAATGGACACAAAGTGAACAAAGAAAGACCAGAATTAATAAAATAGACATGGCATTAACAGTTTGGATGAATTAATCATTCTCTGAGAAGTTGGGCATGCAAATCAATTCAGCTTCCTGGCTATATCTATGGCACGTCGTATCCTATCACTCCCATGTAAGGCAACCTAAGGATTATTCAAAAAGCAACCTAAGGTTTCAAACATTTTTCCAACAGCACAACCTCAGCTTATTTATAAGTTAAAATCATAGAATATCAGGGTTGAAAGGGACCTCAGGAGGTCATCTAGTCAAATCCCCTACTCAAAGCAGGATCAATCCTCAGACAGATTTTTGCCCCAGATGCCTAAATGGCCCCCTCAAGGGCTGAACTCACAACCAATTACAAATAAATTATTCCTTAAATTTTCTGTGTATGAAGAGAAAGATACGTGATATAATTCTGGCTAATTTATTTTCTAGGTTTAATGTAATAATAAATATTATGTTTTATGTACCCAAGGTACAAAAACAATAAATAAAGTATTTTCCTTGAAAACCGGTTCAACTTTCCAAAGAAACTATCATTTCTGGAGATCAACGTTGTACATTTTGGGTGGCAACTACATAATTAATAGTGGTCAAGATTTTCAAAATTGGGTACCTAGAGACAGGTTCTTAGTCTAGACATAGGCATCCACATAAATGGTCTGATTTTTAAAAGTTTTGAACATTTAATCAGTTTTCACTGAAGATTTCAAACAAACAAAATCCCTCTCCTTTTTTCTCCAACCGAAGGAAAGAATTACACCCCCAAAAACCCAACACTTGCCTGCCGCTCCCGCCTCTCCACCCCACCCCACCCAAGTGCCTCCTGCCCGCTGAACAGCTGATCAATGGTGAGCCACAGAGCCGGAAACAATATGGCTGGTGGGTGCCAAGCACCCCCCATTTTTATTTCTGTGGGTGTTTGAGCACCCATGGAGTCAGCATCTACGAATACAAGAGCAACTTTTTAGTGGATAAAATGAAGTGAAGGTGTATAATTTGGTAAACAATCACTAGAAACAAGGAACAATCCTTTTAAAATATAGAGTATGTAAAAACAAATAGACATGACAGCTCAGTATATTATCCAGACAGGAAGTCAGATATTGTACTCTGATAGTCTAATAGGAATTTCAGTTTTAGCAATCTACTGTAGTTCTAGGCTAATGTGCAAGTCTGGTCAAACCTTTATCTCTTGTGCTGCAGGGGGAGATTTTGGATGCAGTGTAGCTGATATATGCTCCCAGAAAGGGAAAGAAAAGTATGGAAATTAGTCTATAAATCCCCTGTTGGTATAGCAAATGAAATAAGCTCTCAACTGCTAAATATAATTCATAGCAGGAAAGTATGAGGTTTTAATGAATTTGATAGAGCTTCAAATGTTACGTATTATTCAGCTAGATAAAGAGACTTGATACAAAAGTATGATGAAGAAGTCTCACACTTAATACTTTTTGTTACCAGATAAGAATAATACAAAAGAAAAGGAGTTAAGATGAAAAGAAGGACAGTCTTAAAAGCGAGGTACGTGAATGGCAGCCCTAAGCACTGAAAACCTGCCCACATCCTGCTGACAACTTATGTGGTACTGAAATAATTTGGTGGCAAGCAGCACTTTTCTGCAGGGGTGGATAAATCAGCACAGTGAAGGTGAATCTAAATCAGAGCAGAAAGTAGAATTCATTAACTAAGACTGGGATTTTCAAATATGTCTAAGATTTATGAAACCTGCTCCCATCATCTTCAATGGGAATTGGTGTATAAACTGCAGTAGGCCTCTTTGAAAACCCCAGCCTCATTTCTTAGTAATAATTTTTATACAACAATCACAGACCTACCCAGTACAGTAGATGGCAAGTCACAATGGCCTAATGGGAGTGCTATGACCTAGCAGGTAGACTAGACTGCCATTTAAGAGGGTCTGGCAATGACTCCCAGACCTTGTCTCACTCTTTTGGAGGTCATGCTTTGTAACACTCATTGAAGGCCCTCCAGCCAATTAGGAGTCGCACTGACAGGTTCTCTCAGAGTTATTTTCATTTCCTGAGGTAAGAACTTCAAGCATGGGGATTGTAAAGCAGGGGGAAATAAGTATATATTCCTAACTCCTTCAAGACCAGAGAAACAGGTCTTTTTCCAGTAAGGAAATATAAAGTTGCACCAGATTTTCTTCACATCACATATACAAGGAGAGCTTTTAAATCATGATTTATACAATTTCTGATATTTTTCTTGTATCTATTAACTAACAGGAATTGCATGTTCATTTCACTTGGATGAAATGCACCCTTGTGCACTTGGTCAGCACAAAGCCTATGCACCAATTAATACCTCTTAATCCTCAAAAATCAGGCTTACGTGCAATTTAAGGTATGATGGCTTTACCAGGCAGCATGAGATTGTGGGGCGGGGCTCAGAATGCAGTGCAGACCCCCGGGGTTGCCTTGTTTCAAGAGTTAACCAATAGGCTGGATTTCAAAGAAGAGGGCTGTCAAATGGGTAGTTCTGGTCCCTGCAACAGGCTCTTGCGTTGACTAGCTAGGGCTGGATAGCTCTATGATGGCATGGAGATTGATGAACCTAGAATAATTTTGTGGGCATTCTGTAGAATTCGAGGACCTATGCAGTCAGTTTATGCAATAATCTTTCTTGACAAATGAGCACACAGGTTCTGTTCATTTTATTGATATGTTGACTGTCATGTTTGGGATTTGAGCAGTGAAAAGAGTGAAGGCAGGTAACAGGGAACACTGAGGACTCTTCCCTTTTTCACTGCTACCAGGACAGTTTGACGAGTTGTTATCCTGCTATGGAATTTATATAGTTGACCAACTGGCCAACAATACAAGATATTTTATCTGTTGTCACCGACCCCTGCCATTCACAAGCAGTGCATAGGGCTGCACATTGCACATAGGAGAATTTTGTCTTTAATATTCAGTTTCCTTTCTTTATATCTCCATTACTTTCATTTTCAGCTAATATACTGTATGCTCCCTGCTAACAGTACACTAAATTCACCGACACTGAACAACCATAAGTAATTTGCACTTACTAGCAATTTTTAATGATTTTACCATCATTACTGAGGCAAAATATTTTCAATAGGAAAATTCAATATTTTTACATTATATACTGCAATTCTACTCTGACCTACATTTTTAATATTTAAACAAGGAATATTATGACCCTGACTATTTCACTTGTTAATGAGTTATGAGAAAAAGTAATAGAGCAGTAAAGATGCCAACAAGACCAAAGAATGGACTACATTCACGTTTTGAAAAAACATTTCATTTTAGGACTAGGACACCTGTCTAACTGTCTAACCAATGTTTTCACAAAATGGTCTGAAATATTTTAAGTAAACTAATGGTTTGAAGAAAACTTGGGAAGTGCTTACAGCATATTATAGTACACTTTAAACAGAGACCTGATATGGAGACATTGAGTCCTTATTTCTTTTGACTTATGTCATATTTATGAGACAAAGAGCAAGTCAAGAAAGAGGCCATACATCACATAACAGAATGGCAATGGGAAAGAAATAGAAAATAATAGCTACAGGGAATAAAAGGTCACTGTGGGGAAAAAAGTGTGAGCAAAAACAAAAATCAATTCATTATAACAAATCCTAAGAACACCACTACACCGTCATTAGAGTGCCCTGCTATCATCCATTTTAAAATCACCAGCAGTCAAAATTTTCTAAGGCTAATAGCACTATAGCAACAGCTGATTACAATGCAACTAAAACATTTTAAAAGAGTACTATAAATCAAGTGACAGATACCTGTCACAAGACTATATTATTATGTCAAAGCAACTAGGTACTGTGTAGAGTACTTTAGTGCCATAATAATGATGGACTATGTTTACTCTAATCATTGACAAAAAACAAAAACAAAAAACCCATCACTAATTCTGTGTACAACAGAACTTTGAAAGACTTATAAAATTACCTTACATGAAACATTAATCATGATACAATGGACATGTCTTTGTATTTAAAAACATTAATGTGGTGCTTCTGAAAAGTACTAGGTGATAGCCCTGGAGAGTAAAGACCTTTAATTGTTTAAGGGACTGTCACAGTATGAATAGCAACAATGCAGGCTTCCCCACACCTCCCAGTCAAAATGGCTCTGCATTCCTCTGGCAAGACTATTCGGAAGCAGGGGTGTTGGAACACATTTTTACAGTGGGGGTGCTGAGAGCCATTCAACCAAACTATAACCCTTGTATAAAATGGAAATCACTTCAAGACACGGGGTGCAGCAGCACCCCTAGTTCAAGCACCTATGTTCATAAAAGTGAGAGGGCAGTTAATTTTCCATGCTCATACAATCCTCTGGTCCCTCTCCTACGCTAAATGGGTGCCAACTGTGGTATTTGGGTAAATGGGTGCCAACTGTGATATGGATACCTATCCGCAGCATTCAGACTGAGATAAATTAATTTTTTAAGTACTGATATTTTTTACTCATTCCTGGACTGGGTTGAAACTAGTGACCTAGTGATGAAATAAGAATAAAAACAATATTACTTACATCAAGTGCTTTTCTTTCAAAGGTCTCAAAGCACTTAAGAAAGGGTCTGTGTAACAGGTTCTATTGCAAATCCTGTGTCAGATTACCTCCACTATCCAGGTATCCAGTCCCCATATAATTAATTTTGAAATACTCATTTAGAAATGCATCTCTTTTAATGGAGTCTTTTTAATGAAAAACAGACTTTGAACTAGCAAATACTATTTTCTAGATTTAGCAAGTTTAACAACTAACTCACAAAAAACTCTGCAATGATATTAGACTTAATAACTTGGTTAAAATAAAAACCCTGTCTAAAGCAGACTGAACAGCATTTATCTTGAAACTATGGAGATACATGCAGTGTTGCCTTAAGGTTGTTACTACTCTGACTTTTGTATCACCTGCCTCAATTAATTCATGGTGAACTTTTCCCTTGTATCAATTGTCTTTTACCGCCAGATTGTATAGTCTGAAGCAATATAATGTGTTATATGCATTTCCTGTCTGTATATATTTTATCTTTATCAAAATATTGCTAAAGAAGAAACCAAGACACAAATTTTGCAACATTTACTAGACTTGCTGTACATTTCACAAAACCACAGACTATTTAAAAATGCCTGAAATACTCAAATTATTTTTTTTAAAGTCAGCTAATTTCTTGCTACTATACTTCTAGTCATTCTGAAATAGTTCTATGGTTCTCCCACAAATCTAGGAGATACTTAAATAACTGAAATATGCTGATGGATGCCCACTGATACACATCAAAGAACATCCATTATCCATGCTGGGTCAAATAAAATGCATCCAGGGTCCAGAATATTACAAAAGTAACTGTCTCCCCATATAATGGCCTATTTCTCCTCTCCCATCCCACTGTAGCTATCTCATAATATGGGCACCAGAGAAATGTTTTAGTTTCAATCAGCTATCCTGTCAAGGGATAAATTGTTCGCTAAAAAGCTACCATTATGTTTAAAGAAATCATAATACGTGAAGAAAAACAGTTTGCCAGTTCAATAAAGTCTTTTCTGACTTTAAAACAGAGCGTTTAATCTTGATGGTTTATAGTGTGTATTGGTCCATTATCTATTTTGTTTTGAGTACCATGAAAATAATATTAAAATAGAACCAAGATTCACAATGTACATAGCTTGTCCCACTACTCTCCCTCACAAAAATGGTTTATTTGAAAGTATTATAAATAAAAACCTGAAATATAATTTATTAATTTAAGCCGGTGACAAAAATCAAAGTTTTTCCTCTCATAATATGCTAATATTTATTTATAAACATATAATGCACATTAATACAGGACTTTTGTTGTAAAATATTCCTCTAACTACACAATCACATGTCCACTAACAAGCATACAATTATCATTAAGTCGTTAAAAAAATAACAGTCCAGAACTGATTCATGAGTGGTAGTAGACAATATGTTCCCCAGCTCTGTTCCTTTTTACTACTAACTCCAATCCTGCCTTTCTCGCACTCCATGACACCATGGAACACAATCCCACCCAATCTGCTACTTGGTGGGTTTTATACCATATTATGTTCTTCTTCACACTGTACAATGGAAAGTAGCATATGATCCTCTGTTTTCAGATTCCTGTGACTATCTGGGGTAAAAAGTATGTCCCCGGTTGGATTTTCCTCTTCTTATTTTTCCCATTATCCCCTCCAAAATTACTTTAGCAGTTCACATTTTAATAGAGTCTGAAGGCATATAGCACTCCATTTGGTCCAAAAATGGAGACATTTCTGATGTCAGAAGAAGATGCAGAGAAATTTAAGTTACTGTGTTCTTGTTAAAAACATCTCATTGAAAATCATTTGGATCACTGTAGCAGATAGAAAAAACTCAAAATTCACTCTTCTTTGGAGTGGTCTACCCATTTGTACAGCCTTAAGTGACAGGTTGTCATATGTCACATTGTAAAATAATAGGTGAAATTGATAAAATCAGCAAGGAGGTGTTAGAAGAAGTATCTCTCTTCCCTTTCTTTTCAACAGAATGGTCTGTTGGAATACTCCAAGTGCATACATAAACATAAGGCCATTTTGTGCCTATTAATCATTGGACATGGTGTTGACCTGCACCACCACAGTGGGAACTCTGAGGAGCACTCTCCACCAGTACTGACCATTATAGTTAAAAGCTTACAATTATGCTTGACCCCACCATGAGGCATAGGGTGCAAGGAACAATTTCCCACCGTCAGTCCTAACACAACAATTGCAGTAACTGATCTCTTTCTACTTATTGTAGAGACCGCTCCCTGCTAGTCCCCAGTTGGGAGCAGAAATTATTCCAAATGGATAGGAAACAATGGGATCAAAGGCCCTCCCTAGCAACCACGAAACTTCCAGTTGTGACTGGCCAGTATATGGGCACCAAACAATCTGGCTTTTCATTATAGTGGTCACTACTATTCTGGGGTACTCTTATGATATCCGATTAATCTTAAATGGAAAATCAGTTGCTCTTAAAACAATGGCTCAAAAAAATACTACAGTATTTACTGACAGAGTTTACAGAGCTAACTTTGAAAATACACACTGCATGTCTAATTATATTCTCCATTAGCTTCTTACCTTGCTTGGCAACTGAGCAGTAACATCTCTCTGTTATTAATTAACACCTGTAACAAGACCAGAAAGGCTTTTGCTCGAATGGAAGTTGATGGACTTTCAAATAAACGGATAATTGTAGTCACAAAATCCTAGGTGGGAATAAAAACAACACACAAATACTGTTTATTGAATAACAAAGTACGTAAATAACATTGTCCATTAGCGTATACACATTTTAAGTAATTCTAACATAATAAAGATGCAAATTACATTTGGATTCAACGTTAGTTAAATCCTTTTCATAACATTAAAATATTGCCCAAAATCCCACATGATACCATTGAATAACGGAGTTTTGTCCTAGACAGATAGGCTGACTGCAAAGCTGATATATGCAGCCTTCTAAAGGCCAAGGTTAACAGACATTTTTGTACTGTATCGGACTCTAAATAGGACTAACAGGTTATTTAAAACATACAGAAACCCATAATTAAAGTTATTTCATCCTCACAGAAGACAAAACAAAGGATATTTTAAACACGATAGTTCTTTTAAAAGAAAAGTTGTAATTTTAAAAATTGCAAAAATACATGCTCGTACTTGTCTTTCCTTCTAATACTATGAAATTTTGTAGTTTATATACTACCTTCAGTGTGAGCTAGAAGATCATAAGCTAATACAAATAAAAAATATTTGCTTGATGTAACTATAGGCTAGTTAAGTATACTGTGTACTATGTGGCACATCAGATCTAAGTTACATATCAAGGACCCTGGATTTATAAGAAAACACTGTTTCCTTCTGTAACCATGCCTGGTATGGGTCACAGTTGAAGGCCAATCTCAGGTCACACTGTAAAAAAACTGGGAAGACATTCCCACACTGGTGGCATATCCGATGATTAGATTAACCAAACCAGCAATAAATGTGAACTGCTAGATTGCTATACTAGCTTAACACGAAGCCACAGGCAGTCCCTCTAGACCTATATCATCACTCAAACTGGATTTCTGTGATGAAAGGTTATTAAAACCAAAATCACCACACATTGGGTTCTTCCAGCCTGAGGAGGCCAGTCACTTACCTAGGTCAATGGACGCTCAAGACCTTACACCAAAAACAATACTGTAGTCAATCCTTTAGTAAACTAAAGACGTATTAACTAAGAAAAAGGAATGAGAGTTACTAAAAGGTCAAAGCAAATAAAATACCTTACAGTTGGATCAAAGTATGTAGGTCAAATGATAGCCGGAATGTTAAATCTGCTAGTTTTCTATAACTCTCTCTGGGTTGCTGTAACAGGGCCTTCTTGGTTCTGTTTCTGTCCAGGGCTACAAACTACACAGAGGTCTTGGTGCTGGTCCAACACCTTGTGCAGTTTATTTAGAAATGGAGTACCCATCACCTTCATAACATATACAGCTCCTATAACAAGCAGGGGAGAGCAATCTCTCTCACTCTCCCCTCTTACTGCCTGCTTCCCCCTTTTCACTTCCTTCCTATGCCTATTTGTGGGCTCTGGCTAACTGCTTAATTAGGCTTTCTGCCGTGTCCCACCCACAAATTTGGCACAGCTCTGCTTAGTCAGTTCCAATCTGTCTTTGCCTTATTGGAGCTGCTATGAACAGAGTGCTGACTCAGCCTTTCTTGCCTGGCATTCTGTCACAGTTGCCCAAATAGTTTTGGGGATCTCAGTCCTTTCATTTTAAAATTTCCCAGTTAGAATTCACCAGTCCAGAGACAGGGTAGGAAAGAGGTGGCCAGCTGCCTTTGTTCTCCTCTTCTTTATATCTTGACCCTTTTTGCTGGAAAAATCCTGGCTGAGAGATTGGTCAGGTAGTTCCATGACATACGTGCTTTGCCATCACTCCTTGATATGAATTGCAAATTAGGCTGGCACCTCCCACAAACGTTTCATCTGAGATGTCTTTGGGATGACATACAAAGACCCTTGTTTACAGTTCTTTTGTTATTCCTGAAGAGCCATCTGTGGGTTTTTCTCAGATCCATAACATGTTTAAGTTACAAACATATAGCAAAATTTCATAACTCCACACACAATGTTGATACACACATTACAAGAAGATAATCATTCTCAGCAGATTGCATCTTTTCAAAGGATACCTCACAAGGCATACTTTGTACAAGACTGACCACACTTTTATAAAAGTGGTGACCATATTAGTGTAGATGGTCACCTTCCCCTTTAGACAGCATCATATCCTCAAGCTCTGACTCGCTGACTGCACCCATCTAAATCCACTGTTTTAAGCACATAATCCCAAGAAAACCCTGCAAAAAGCTTCAAAGCTAAAGAGAGATCCGTGCTCCTATGCAACTCAGTATGTGCAAAGAAAGAGGAAAGAAAGGCTGACTGGTCAAAACCATGAGCCCCCTGTCCATTGACTTCTCCCCATTGAAAAGCCATCACTTGAAGGGTTATGAAATGGTGGATTCAAAAGAAAAACCCTAAATGAAGTTCAGTGCGGATGGATACCTGATGGAAAGTGTCTGTTACAGCTGTCCCCCTGCTGCATTCCTTTTTCCCCACTCCTCTCTGTTTGTCCTATGTGGCCGCCCCTCCAGATCACTGTGCTAACTAAAGTCACAGCCCTATTCATAGGAATGGCTTGTACAGACTAACTAGAGCCATTGCTCTGCCTAGGGAGGGGGCTTCTTGCTTCTTTGTTTGGCTCCTTTGTTCAGACCCGGGCTCGGTGTGGGGGGCGCTGCCCAGAAATGCAAGACCTGAAGTGGCCAACTAATTAAGCATATGAGTCATACCTGTGGCTCAGAACATGCCCAGGCATGCCTATGCTTACCTGCAGCCTTTCCCTGCCTTCTCTCCTCCCCTGTATCAAGAGGAGTCAATCAAAAGTACTGGTGGGAAACTGCCTGAGTTTGCCTTTAAAGCCGGACATTTTCTGATCAGACCTTGGAGAAGGTCCTTGCTTTGCCACCTGGTCTGATCAGCTAGGGGTCTTTGGGGGGCCCTCTCCCCGCTCTCGTTTGTTTTTGAGCATACCCCGGTTTTGAAACTCCCCTCCCACGAACAACGAATGTGTGTCTGGAGATCTCCTGATTATTGTAAGCGAATCGAGTCCGCTCTCCATCCTCCGATGCTACTGCTGTTCCTGCCTCTGTGCTTGCTGCTGTCCTGGGGATTGGTAAGAACTCCCTCTTGCAGACTCCCCCGTCCTAGCTGCTGGCCTTGTTTCCCCAGCAGACAGACCCAAGCTAACTCCTTGGTCTCTATCTATAATCTGTTTCTTGCCCCACAGCGCCTTTGCTGCTAAAAATAAGCCTGTGCAGCTGCTAAGCTGTGCCTTCCTGGACTGTATCCTGGGCCGCTGGCTTGCAGCCGCCCCACTGCTGCAGCCACCTCCCCTCCCCAGGGGCTGTACCCTGGGCACACACCACTCTGCCCTCTGGAACTGCTCCCCCTCCCGATCAAAGAATCGGCATAGTGTAAGGTGCACCTATTAGAATCCGGTTCTTAGTCTAGATAAGTTGTAATTTCATTTTGCATAGCTGTGGTTAAGTTAGGTTTAAAGAATTGTTTGTATTGTGCTCTCTAAGTTAGGTTTAAAAAAGAATTGTTGCATTGTGTTCTGTTACTTGCTAATTTGTGTAGTCTTGGTTAAGTTAGATCATAAATAAGATTTTGCTGTGTTCTGTATAATTGTGGTTAAGTTTGTCTTCCTGGTGCCCTAACTCCCCGCCCCCCAAGCTTGCCCGTGTCTCCCCCCCGAGCTCCCCAGTCACTCGTTGCAGTCTCTCTGCTGTTTAAACTTGCAGCCTGTCTGCTCTCTGTGTCTCCCTGAGTTTAAATCCCTCTCCGCAGTGCCTCTGCCTTTGGTCTCTGCTCCACCACGTGCTCCTCTTCCCCCAATCTCATTCCTCTACCACTGCCTCTCTCTCTCTCTCTCTCTCTCTCTCTCTCTTTTAATCCCTTCCCCCACGTGTTCACCCCGCTCCTACTGCTGCCAAACCTCAATTGTATTACTGAAGTCTAGCATAAAACCCCATTGGTTACCCTTTTTCTCTCTGACACACCTCACATTTTACATTTACACCACTGTGACACATTTTTACCTAGAGTTGTTGGTTATTTAACACATTTTACCCATTACTGTTAGTTGGTTATATGCTGCTTTGACACACCCTTTACACAGAAATTGTTAGCTACCTGTTACATTTATACTTCAGTGTTAATTGGTTACCAACTGTACTGTACCCCACTGTATTGTACCCCATTATTGAAACCCCCTATACTATTTACTAGAAAAAAAACCTCCCCAATTGTCTACCTTAACAAACCCCATACCCCTCACTATTGAATTTTCCCTGTTTTTGCATTTTCTTAATAAAGTTTATTTTGCACCCCACCAGTGCAGTAGTTGTCCCCCAAGATCCCCTACCTGCTGGCAGGGTCAGAAAGATTGTACAGTAACTTGATAGGTACACCTTCACTAACCTGACTTAAAGAAAGGACAGTGTGCAAAATAAGGAGGCTTTAAACAAGATTGTGTATAAACACAGAGTAAGACATTTCACAAAACACTGCTACCTGAAAGCTTAACTATGTCTGTTGGATGGCTGCTGAGGTTCCAATAAAATCTCATCAGCTTGAACTACATTTTGGAAAGAATTTTCTGCTCAGAACCCAGAAACCAGGCTGACAGTTGAAAGGACTTGAAATTCACATGCAGCATCTCACCTTCATAGTTCATCATGTACTTATGAAAGATCTCAAAAAAAAAAAATTGCTACCACCATTTCACACTAAACTATAGAATAGCTTCCACAGCAGTTCATCCACACCAGACTGTTTTTTTGTTTGCAGTCCTATCTGGGAAAGAGTTCAGAGATGGCCCTTATCTCTCATACAAATCTTGCACATTCTCTCTTTACTCCCCCCCCCCCCCCCCCCCCACACACACACACACTCCAATGCAAAAGAGTAAAGCACTGAGTCGGATAGTAGAGGTTTAACAAAGTAGAGATACAGCAGAGGAAATATTTTATGTCCAACATAATAAGATGCATTTTCTGGCTGCTTGAAGGCTCAAATTCAGTCCCTTGCTTATTGTGGGAGACCATTGGAGGGTTAAAGTGGAATTGCTGAGAAGTTTAAAGAGGTGGGAGACTTGGAAAAGCTACATTTGAGCGATTCGTTCTAAAATAACCTAGGACCAAAGAGACATTAATCTGTTGACAGTTCTGCTCCTTGAAGGCTTAAATCCTTTAACTCTATCTTTATATTAGTCACATTTCCGGGGAGTACCTTGATTTCCTCCCCCTTCGGAAAATTAAAAGGCCAGATCATCTGCTGCAACTTGGAGCAGCTATTGGGCTTGTGTATAAATGGGGCCTTCAGCCAGTTCTGTATACCAATCCTGTGGCTGCTCTAGGTTAGGCAGGATCCGCCAGAACATACTAGTGCATCTCTATCATAGCATTACCTCTCAGATCTGAACCTTAGAGTTCAGAAAATGAGATATTAGCACCTGAATCCTCTAAGCTTAATTACCAGCTTAGATCTGATAGCACTGCCACCACTCAAAAATATAGTGTTTTGGGGCACTCTGACCTCCCCAACCTTCCCTGGGGACCCCAAGAACCCAGATCCCTTGGGTTCTTAAAACAAGGAGAAATAAACCATTCCCCCACCTTTCCCCCTCCCAGAATTTCCCTCCCTGGGCTATCCTGAGAGATACTGATCCAACCTCTAAATCACCATACAGAGAAGCATCTCCCTTCCCTTCCACAAAGAGGCACAGATTCAAGGAAAACAGAGAGAGATTCTCTCTCCCCCTCCCCTGGAATAACACAAGGGAAACAAGGGGGAAAAAAATCAATCAGGTTCTCTAAAAAAAGAAATCTTTTAACAAAAGAAAGGAAAAAGTAAAGAATTATCTCTGTAACGTCAAGATGTAAATATTACAGGGTCCTATAGCTTACAGACACCAGAAGGAGACTTTCCCCCCAGTACCAATACAAATCAAAATATTCCCAGCAACTACACATATAAAAGTTAACCAGCCAGATCCACAATTGCAAATAGAGTAAAACAACAAAAAAGCCTAAACCACCTGTTTTTACTTACTATTTGGAAAGAAACTTAGAGAGCCTGTAGTAATGTCTGGTCTCTTTCAGACCCTCTGAGAGAAGAACACACAACGGACAAAACACATACAAAAGCTTCCCTCCACCCAAATTTAAAAGTATCTTGTCTTCTGATTGGTCTTCTGTCAGGTGTCCAGTTCCCTGCTTGTAACCCTTTACAGGTAGAAGGGACATTAACCCTTAATAATCTGTTTATGACAATCTCAGGGCTGTTCTAATTTATCTGGGATGCCAGTGGCCCTCAGGGGGCCACTGCAGCAGCCTGGAATTGTCAAGGTGCATGAATTTCCCAGGTATGCATCCTTGGACCCAGTCATGCCTCCTGCTCCAGCTGCAGGGAGTGGTGGGACATAACCATTGTGGCTTAAATCACCCAAAGATTCCCCCTAAACAAGGGGCATGAATGGTGGGCCAGTGCAAAACTACTCTAGTGTATCAGCGGCTATCACTCAAAGTCTGTATTAAATATGTTTGTTATCTTTTTTTATTCTCACATCTTGTTTCGATCTCTGTCCAATGAGATCATGCCAAATTATTGTTTCTGCAGTCAAATTTTATTCTTGTTTTTCTTTGGCATAGTTGTTAGCTGAGGGTGATGTTAATGCTTAGTCAACTAGAGCTGCGGCAGAAAGAGAAACGGCTTCAAACCATTTTCTTGTGGTGAGATTGTGAAGAAGCTACTTGGAATTCATTAGGCACATTCATAAATATTGTTTTCTCAACATTAGACTGCAGAATGATTCTAATTTTGGGTTGTGTATGAGCGGAAAGGCTTTTTAGCTTTAATCTTCAATTTTTACAGAAGTTATAGAGCAAGTACTAAATAATCAATTCCAGTAACACTTAATGCCTCAACCTCCCACCCTGCCATAAACATGTACCCCTTACTCTCACAGATATTGTGGAGCACACAGCAAGCAGTAATAACTATAGGAATATTGGTTTCGCTTAGGTCTAACCAAGTCAGTAAACTGCACCAGCGTGCTTTTAACATCCAAAGGCAAATTCCACGACCATTCTGCACTTGCTCAGCCTATAATTGAACAGCTCCTGAATACTGTCCAGGCTGCCTGCGTATAGATTCATGAGCCATGGCATTAAGGGGTAGGCTGGGTCCCCAAGGTTAACTATAGGCATTTCAAAATCCCCAATGGTTATTTTCTGGTCTGGAAAGTAAGTCCCTTGCTGCAGCCGTTCAGACAGACCAGAGTTCCTGAAGATGCGAGAGTCATGTACCTTTCCCGGCCATCCCATGTTGATGTCGGTGAAACGTCCCTTGTGATCCACCAGTGCATGCAGCACCATTGAAAAGTATCCCTTGCAGTTTACGTACTGGCTGTCTTGGTGCTCCAGTCACAAGATAGGGATGTGTGCTCCATCTATCACCCCACCACAGTTAAGGAATCCCATTTCAGCAAAGCCATCCACTATAGCCTGCACATTTCCCAGAGTCACTACCCTTGACAGCAGCAGCTCAGTGATTGCATTGGCTACTTGGATCACTGCAGCCCCACAGTAGATTTGCCCACTCCAAATTGATTCCCGACTGACCGGTAGCTGTCTGGCGTTGCAAGCTTCCACAGGGCTATCGCCACTCACTTCTCAATTGTGAGGGCTGCTCTCCTCTTGGTATTCTTGTGCTTCAGGGCAGCGGAAAGCAAGTCACAAAGTGTTCCATGAAAGTGCTCTTACACATATGAAAGTTTTGCAACCAATGGGATTCATCCCACACCTGCAACACTATGCAGTCCCACCAGTTTGTGCTTACTCATAGAGTAAGCACCTGTTTCCCAGGCCCAGAATTGGTGTTCCATGGCATGAACCTGCCCCATTACCACCATGATGTCCACCTTGCCACAGCTTAGAGAAGTCTGTGTCCATGTCCTTACCACTCTCATCACTGCGCTGCCATCGCCTCCTCGCCTGGTTTTGCAGGTTCTGGTTCTGCATATACTGCAGGATAATGCACAAAGTGTTTACAACGGTGATAACTGCCGCAGTGATCTGAGTGGGCTCCATGCTTGCTATAGTACGGCGTCTGCAAGAGAGCAGAGTTGCAGCAGAAGCAGTGGATGATGGAATAGATATTTATAGAGAGACGCCACAAGAATAGGTATTTACAGAGAACGACGAGAGGACCTGCAAGGTGGATTCATCAGAGCAAGAGAGCAGAGTTGCAGTGGAAGCAGGAGCACATGACAGCCAACATGAAGAAATTCGCTATCAATCGAGACAGGAGAGCAGAGTGGCAGCAAAAGCTGTGGCAGGAATGCCAGTTTTTCCAACTTATTCCTCTATCTGTGGCTGGGTTAGCAGTCCGACTGTACCATCTGCTGAAAGCAATATGGCGCCCACATGGAAAAAAGGCATGAAACAATTGTCTGCCATCGCTTTCAGAGAGGGTGGGACAACTGGCGACATGTACCCAAAACCACCTGCGACAATGTTTTTGCCCCATCAGGCATTATCAGCTCAACGCAGAAATCCAATGGGCAGCGGAGGCTGCGGGAACTGTGGGATAGCTACCCATAGCGAAACGCTCCGGAAGTCGAAGCTAGCCATGATGCTGTGGACGCACTCTGCCAACTTAATGCGCTTAGTGGGGAGACATACAATTGACTGTATAAAATCGCTTCCTAAAAAGTCGACTTCTGTAAATTCGACCTAATTTCGTAGTGTAGACATGCCCTTAGCAGTCTGGCTTTCTCAGGCTGGGATTTGTTTAGAACCCCGTATTCAAAAGTGATCCATAAACATTTCACAGTATGGCCGTAGAACTGCCTATCAAGGCACATCAGTTCCCAAAGATGGAAGAGGACGCTTAGAATTTAGATAACCAATAGAAAGAGGAGCAATTGCCAAAGCAAATTCCAGCAAAACTTTTCCTTTCTTCAAAGGCTTTTCTATTTTTTTTTGTTTGTTTGTTTGTTTCCTTTTTGGATGCAGATACTTTATGTATCCAAGAGTTAAAGTCCTGGTTGTAGGAAACTTTGCTATTGGTTCAAATGACGTCCAGGTCTGCAGACAGAACCTCTTAAGCTAATTATATGGATGTTTGGAATGTTTTCCAGCAAAAACCTTCTCACTGGGGGAAATGTAGGACAGCCTGGATCCAGAGACACCTGAACTCTGAGTCACTTCCTCTTTAGAGAAATGACAAATGTGTTGTCCCTAGAAACCTAACCAGTGCCTTGGGACAGATCAACCTCCAGTATCAATTCTCAAATCCCAGTTTTCCCAGAAGCACCTGATGTTGGATTGTTTGGATCCAATTCATGAGAGACCACTGGGGTATAACTGGATACAAAATTCTTCTTATAAAAAGAGAAAAAGGCAGTTTCTATACATCTTAAATGTTTAAGAGCTTCTGACAGTTCAGCTCCTACTTCCTAGTCTATGGAGGAGTACCATCAAAGATTCCAATATTTTTGAGAAAATCTTTATGGACAATGCCAATGATTTATTAAATGGTGTTACCAGATCTAAAGATCTCTATCTCAATTTTGAATCATATTGCTTTGGAATTGAAAGTGTGGGTGCTCAGAAGGTAAAGACTGAGCAGATGCAGCCTCCTTAGTGATGAACACTTTCTAAACAACATCCACATTTGCCTCCAGGAGGAGGCAGAGCGCATCACTGAGACACTATTATTAAGCTGCACATAAGATGCCTGCACAAAAAAAATTTTCAGGATCCATCATTTGTAAATCTCATGACCCAGTGAAGGCCACCACTAGTTGATGGCAAAAACTACCCTTAAATGTGAAATAGAACTACAAAATATAATCTATGAAACTCAATCTTTGGAACGATTGTTGTACATGTGATTGACTCTACCTGGCTACAAAAGTTGGAGAGAAATCAATGACCGTCTTGATAGTGAGGGGATATAATGACCTTTCCACTAATGGCCTGAATGGAGACTCCATGAGCTGTAGGAGAGCCACTGTAGCCTCAGTGTGAGGCAGCTGAAGAGATGACCTGCTGAGGTCCCTTCCAGCCCTACATTTCTATGATGGCATCCTGAAAAGCCAGATTCCATTTGCAATGGCTGGCAGTTGGCTGCCCATTTTTCCTTTCTTCCAAATGGATCTAAACATTGGAGATCCTTATCCTTAAGCATGTTTTTGACAAAGCTCAACTTCTCTCAGATCATCAAATCTTCTAGGGAGCTTGAGCTAGAGTGGGAGTAAAAGTAATAGAAACCCCAGGGGGTAACTGGTAGAGTTTTTTAACATGTTTTGCTGGTGGTGTTTAGTGGCTGGTGTTTGCCACAAGGCTCTTTGGGTCCAGGACATCTTCATTTATACAGAGGGGAATCCTAGTGGGACCGGCAGCTGACAAAATGTAAAATAATTTCTTAAACGTCTTGGAGATGACTGACATCTCAGTCTCCAAGGTGTCTTCAATCTGCACCAGGAGCTCTTAAAAGGCCTTGAAATTGGCCAGTGCCAATATCAGTGCCAAGGATACAGCTTTCTCCGAGGATTATGAAAAAGATCTCTATAGGAAATAATTGGGGTCGTTTGGCCTCCAGATCCCATTCCTCTCTGTATCTAGCAACTGGTGTCTCACTATGGAAGTGGCAGGAGTGGGGGACCTCCTCCTCATCTACTAAGGCAGGGATCAACCCAGAGGCCCAAGAGGGCAGGCCCTGATAGGGGTACAATGGCATTCCATATGTGTACAGAGGAATGGTTTCTGACCAGACAGTGTCAACCTTGGTGTACTCACAGATGGAGTCTGCAAAGAATGGCAACCTGGCTCTTTGACCTCAGTGATGACAGGTCTCTGCTCAACACAGGTGGAAAGGTATGTTTCAGGGATGGTGATGAGAAATAAACCTTTTTCATAGGCAGGACTATCTGGCAGGATGGTTTCAGCACAGGTGCATATCTCAGTGCAGAGTGTGGCCCTGAATTTACATTATTGTGCCAGAGTTGATACTGCTGGGGATGGGATAGTTACCTTTCATAACTGTTGTTCTTCAAGATGTGCTGCTCATGTCCATTCCTTGGCCCCATTCCATTGTAGGTGCTGGAGCACTGGTGCCAGAAGTTTTTCCCTCAGTGGTATCCATAGGGGACTGGCTCTGGCACCCTCTGGAGTGGCATGCATATGCAATGGTACAAGGGACACCGCCAGCTCCCACTTCCTTCAGTTCCTTCTTGCCAGATCTCTGACAGAGGGGAAGGAGTGCGGGTCATGGAATTGAGATGAGCAACACATCTCGAAGAACAACAGTTATGAAAGGTAACTGTCCCTTCTTCTAGTGCTTGCTCATATCTGTGACGCTGTACCCCATAATGCTTTATGGGAATATGATATAACTGGAATATGATCTACTGAATCTATGCTACATATGCCATGTAACATATCTATACGGTTATGAGCTACTGAATCTATTAATCCTATCAGCATGCATGTATCATTTTTGTATTAGAAATTATGAATAATCACTGTGTACTGGCTTGATTGCTAAATAACCTTAGTAGAGCATTTGGTCAGTTGCTGGAGAAAGGAATGTTAAAATTAAGTACCTAATCAAGAAACACTTAAAAGACAATGAATCTTGGAGTGCTCCAATCCACATAAGAAGTCTACTTGAGGACCTTCAAGGTAGCATGTGACCCATGGCTGCTACCTGCTAAGAAACTGAGTCATTCATGGACATGTGACTTGCCCAGGTGATTCCAGAACTCTATGTTGGAGCTGGTCTTTGCATAAGAGAGAGGAAGGGGTCTCCACACACAGGAGAAAGTCCATTTAAGCCCGTGGGAGACCCCTCCATTTTGTCTTCAGCTGGCTAAAGAGAGAAAACCTCTCCATCCCCCAGGATACTTGAAAGAAACTGGAACAAAGGACAGTGTGCAAGGGGTGAAAGTGACTGCTGGACCAAGGCTAAAAGGAGATTAGTCTGTAAAAGGGAGCATTCTGGAACTGGTGAGGATCTTATCTGAAATTCAGTTTAATTAGACAGATTTGCGCATTTAATTTTATTTTGCTTGGTGACTTACTTTGTTCTGTCTGTTACTACTTGGAACCACTTAAATCCTACTTTCTGTATTTAATAAAAATCACTTTTTACTTATTAACTAAGAGTATGTATTAATATCTGGGGGAGCAAATAACTGTGCATCTCTCTCTATCAGTGTCACAGAGGGCGAACAATTTATGGGTTTACCCTGCATAAGCTTTATACAGGGTAAAATAAATTTATTTGGGTATAGACCACATTGAGACTTGGGCATCTGAGTGTTAAAGACAAGAACACTTCTGTTAGCTGCTTTCAGGTAAACCTGCAGCTTTGGGGCAAATAAGTCAGACCCTGGGTCTTTGGCTGGAGCAGATGGGAGTGTCTGGCTCAGCAAGACTGGGTGTTGGGTTCCCGAGCTGGCAGGAAAAGCAGAAGCAGAGGTAGTCTTGGCACATCAGGCGGCAGCTCCCAAGAGGGGTTCTGTGATCTAACCCATCACAATGTCCATTCCATTTTAAGTGACTCCCAAGCAGTACCATAGAAAGTGGGTAGGAATTCATAGACGCGTCGATTGCAACACAGTTCTTCCAAAGTCAACGTCATCTCTGGCCTGCTGAGTGATGGTGTAATGAGTCATGAATATGTCTAACGAAGACCACATCATGGCCCTGCAGATGGACAGGAATATACACCAGGAAGGCAGCCAAAGACGCCTGCGCCCTAGTCGAGTGAGCCTTCACTACTGGTGAAGGTACAGCCCGCACCAGCTCGTAACAAGCAAAGATGCAGGTGGTGATCCAATTTGAAATCCTGAGAGGACACTGGGAGACGCTTCATCCTGTCAGCTATCACGATAAAGAGCTGGGCCAGTCCACGGAAGGGCTTGGTGTGTTCCAGGTAGAAAGCCAGGGCACACCTGACATCTAGAGTGTGCACCTGGCTCTCCTCGTTGGTTGTATGAGGCTTTGGACAGAACACCAGGAGGAAGATATCTTGGTTGACAAAGAAGTGCGACACCACGTTTGGCAGGAAGGCTGGATGAGCCATTGCTGGACCTTGTCCTTGCAGAATACTGTGTACTGAGTGCTTTAGTCTCAGAGATACAACTCTCCAAAGTAATAGCTACAAGGAATGCAACCTTATCACAAGTGGGAAAGAACAAGAAGCCATAGGCTCAAAGGGTAGACCTGTGAGCCTGGAGAGGACCAGGTTGAGGTCTCATTGGGGAACCGGGTCTTGGATCAGCAGAAAAAGTCTTTCAAGGCCTTTCAGGAACCTAATCGATATCTCATGCAAGAATACCAATCTACCCAGGAAGCAAGGATGGAAGGCCGATATGGCTGCCAGGCGCACCTTGATCGAAGAGAAGACAAGGCCTTAGCGCTTTAAGTAAAACAGGTAACCAAGGATGGACTGCAGAGACTACTGGGTTGGGAAGATATTGCACTCCAATGCCCAGCAGGAGAAATGCTTTCCACTTTTGCCAGATAAGTTACTCTGGTGGAGGGCTTTCTGCTCTCCAAGACAATCTGCTCTACCTGACTAGAGCAGGCTTGTTCCTCTGGATTCAGCCACGCAGCATCCAAGCTGTGAGATAGAAAGAGGTGAGGTTCAGATGCAGGAGCAGACTGTGATCCTGTGAGAGTAGGTCCGGGCATCTGGGAAGTGGCCACGGGGCTGCTACGGCTGAACCAATGCTAGCGAGGCCATGCTGGGGTTATCATAATAACCCGTGCCTTGTCCATCTTGACCTTTAGAAGCACTTTGCTGATGAGCAGAAATGGCAGGAAGGTGTACATCAGGTCTCCTGATGAAGGCAGGAGAAAGGCATCAGAAAGAGAGCCTCTGCCGAGGCTAGGCTGACCAGATGTCCAGTTTTTAAAGGGACAGTCCCATTTTTGGGGACTTTTTCTTATATAGGTGCCTATTACCCCCAACCACAACCCCCTATCCTGTTTTTTCACAGTTGCTATCTGGTCACCCTAGCCGAGGCCTTGGAGAAAGCAGAACTGATTACATTTTCTGTTCTGTCTGATGGTGAACAGGTCCATTCGGGAAGCTCCCCACTTCTGGAAGAACATTCTGACAACCTCACAGTGAAGGGACCCCTTGTGGTGAGAGAAGACGGATCTCCTGAGGTGATCCACCAGTGTTTTCTGTATGCTGGGGAGGTGTGAGGCTTTCAGGTGGATTGCATGATGAATTGAGAAGTCCCACAGACAGAGGGCTACCTGGCACAGAGCCAACGAACAAGCTGCCCTGCCCCCCCCCCCCACCTGCTGGCATAGAACATGGAGGCCGTGTTGTCCGTCAACACCTGCACCACCTGACCGGACAGTTGGGGAAGGAAGACTCCACAAACCAGACAGATGGCTCTGAGCTCCCTGACATTTATATGTAGTTAGCTCCTCTCAAGATCATAACCCCTGAGTTTGCAGTATACCGAGATGTGCTCCAAACCGAGGTTGGACACATCTGAAATCAGAGAGACAGTGGGTCGCAGGCTCATGAATGGTGTACCTTCCAACACCAGAATCAGGTTGAACTACCACTGCAGTGACATAAGTACCTGTGGTGGGATCATGATAAGCTGATCTAGGTGATGTCTGGCCGGGGAGTAGACTGACGCAGCCAGATCTAGAGGGGATGTAGTCTGAGTCTTGCATGTTGGACAACGTATGTGCATGCTGCCATGTGCCCCAATAGTCTGAGACAGACCTGAGTAATGGTGAAGAAGGTGGGCAATGACATTGGCAAATCAGATCTGACATTGCCCTGAACCTGGCCTAGGACAGGAATGCTCTGGCTCAGGTAGAGTTGAGCACCAATCCAATAATCGTGGTCCAAAGGATAGAGTTTAAGTGGTTCACAACATCTTGACGCTGTGCTGAACCTGGACCCTAGAGTGGCCTTTGATGAGCCAGTCATTGAGGTACAGGTAGATCTGGATACCCCGACATCTGAGGCAGGCTGCCACCATCAACATGAACTTCATAAACACCCTTGGCACCATTGCCAGGCCGAAAGGGAGCACTTCGAATTAGTAGTGCGCAGTCCCAACTACGAAATGTAGGAACCGTCAGTGTCAGTGAAATATCAATATGTGGAAGTAAGCGTCTTTAGGTCGAGAGAAACATACCAGTCTCCTGGATCCAGGGAAGGAATGATGGAGGCAAGGGAGACCATGCAGAATTTCAACTCCTTGAGATACTTCTTGAGACTCTGCAGGTCGAGGATGGGGTGCAGACCGCCCTTGGCCTTTGGGATCAAAAAAATAGTGGGCGTAAAACCCTTTCCCCCTCAAGTGCAGAGGCACTTCCTCCACGGCTCCCACTCGCAGAAGGTCCTGCACCTCCTGAGTGAGCAGATGCTCGTGAGAAGGGTCCCTGAAGAGGAATGTGAGGGATAGAAATAAACTGGTGTTGATTTCCGGCAGTCTGCAGAGGCGTGTCCCCAGAGCCCTGGTGCTGGGAGAGCCCGAGCCAGTCTCCCAGTCCATGGCATCACTCCAGAGGGTTGAGACACCTGTCCCTGGAGTCCCATCTCTGGATTGTTGTTACAGATCATCGCGAGCATGTTGACAGTCTCCGAGACGTCAGTCCTCTTGTTTCTGGTCTACAAAGCAGCACTGCTCTCAAAGCATCAGGCGTTGATTGCCAGGGTACTATCCCCGATCCTCTGAATGCCGCCACTGGTCACCAGAGTTGCGGAACTGAGTACGGGTCCCTCAACAGAGATCTGTGGAGAGAGCCAACAGGAACAAGGTAGACAGGAGGTCTTGGTATTATCCTGGTCCCCTAGGCAAGTCTCTCCCTCCTTGGGCTCCTGCCTGCAGGCCACGGTCACCCACCGGGGACATCGGCATTCCCTTCTGCAGCTCTTCTGGATCTGATGACATTCTCACAGATTACTCTAGAAGATGGACTTTCAGCCTCACATCCTTTGATTTGCGGATTCTTACAGCAAAGGAGAGACAGACCAAACACTTGCTTCAGATGTGAGACTCTCAAGCAGAACAAGCATCTGTTGTACCAGTATTGCAAGACAGAGAAGACCTGAAGCCTGTGGGTTTTAAGTCTGCCATTCCAGGACTCTGTCTGGAAGGTCTGCAGGCAGCTTTCTGTTTGACAAGCACTACAACAGACAAGGGTACTAAAAATTAAAATATAAATAGTTCTGAGACATTTCAGAGAGTTTGGAGAAGCTTTCGAGACATCTAGCTAAAGCTAAAGCCTAGCGGGTCGGACATCAGCTAAGTTCCACCTCACTGCCATGAGTGCTAAAAAGGAACTGACGGAGGGTGGCCACCATCCACTCTTTATGCCTTCATACAGGAGCACAACGATTCACAAGGCACATGGGTACATTTAAGAAAATGGAGGTGGCTTTAAAAAGGGAGCAGCGTCAGGATGTTGGGAAAGATGGATAGGAGTCAGGCGTCAAGGTGAGTATAATTTTCACAGGAAACAAAATTAAGATTCTCAAGTAAATTCTTTTTAAAAACAGATGCAGTGTCAATTTACAATATATTATGCAAAAGAATTATATGAAAACCTACATTCTTACTGATGTGGAATATTTATTGACTAGGAATGGAAGTGAATTTCTTTTGTTTTAAAGTGTAAGGAATGATTGAGTGATCAAAATAAGTAGCTTTTTAATCATTTATCAGGACCTGTAACTCTGTTAAAAAATGTCTTAAGTTAATATAATGATTATTTCAGCAAGACATTTTAGGTACATTACAAATTGGCCTAAGGACCTATATGGATAGCATAATCCTAGTACAATTTTAGCTTCAATCACTACACATTTTCTCTTTTAAATGTCAAACGGTACTATGTCAAAGTAGCTGTCCTCATGCATTTCTCATTGTTTTTTCCTTAGGGTCATTATCAATTGATGGCCAGGCTAGAGCCTTCTGAATTTACTGAATTTTAGCTGAACCAGCAACTCAATTACAGATAAGTCCCACCTCTTGAGATTTGCAAAAAAAATCCTGTCAAGTTCTGTACTTCATTATTTTACATTTTTTGTTTTAATTATATCCACCATTGTGCAGATAGCAGGTAGTAATTTTTTTTTACTTCAGTATCAAGTCCCGAGAGACACTATTGTGTCTGCTCAAATGGTCTTCTCTATTAAAGCGAATGACCAAAAACGCATACAATGGCATGTGTGACTGCTAGAGATCTGAGGGCACTTCGAAAACTATCATACACAAGGCCAGCTACGAGAAGCACATCTTAGTAAAGGAGTTCTGAACCCATCAGATGCAAAATGGTGACTGATAACTACATGTAAATTATAAACTCCGCAGGGAAAGGTGCATGTCCTGAGTCTCACAATACAGTGCCATGCAAAACTATGGAGCTACATACAAATGTTTAACAGCAGCAAATTGATAAAATTACATCATTATGTAAAAATCTATACAGAAAGAATGGGAAACTCCTAGTATACTTAAAAGAGCCAACAAGCAGGTGTTTTGTAAGCAGAAGAAAAACAAGGAAATACTTGTACAGCTCTCTTAAGCAGATGCAGATGTTCCAGCCAAGGTAAAGGTAATTACCATACCAAGAGAATGAAATTTGTTCCGCAAAGACCAGATAGACCATAGGGATGAAAGATTTCCTTATGATAAACTTTGTCCAGTTTCAAGTTTTGTCTGCGCGTCTCAACTTCTCTCTTCTTTTTATTTCAGTTGGTAACTCTACTGTGTTTTGGGATATAGTATCAATAAAAGGTCTATACAAAATAAAGATGCAAAATAAAAATACTGAAGAACTGCAATACTTGTAGTTACGTATGAAAAGATAATTATAAACAGAGTAATTACTTCAGAGTGGAAGATGAACACTTGCCAGGACCAGGAGGGAATTTGTTGCCACCACATCCTTCCTCCTCTCCCCTACTTCCCATGTTCCACATTGCACAACTGGCTAACCACTACATGGGGAAGGGAGTTCCTACTTCTCTGAAGCATCAGGTATTACATTCTGTTGAAAGCAGGACTTCAGACCTGATGGACCAGTGGCCTCATCCAGTACGGAAATCTCAATTCCTTTGCCAATTTTTTCAGCTTTTTGGGGAGTGTAGCAATGCGTTTCAATAACTTGAGCTGTTATTTATCTCCCCTACAAAACAAGGTGAATATTAAGGGAGAACAAAAAAAAAAAAAAGGGGTTGATGAGTTGTCATATGACCTTTCATAGTCTATGAAGAGTCAGGAACAGTTTTTGGTATACCAAAATGACATGTGCAAGGCAGAATCATAGAATCAAGAATAATAGTATAAAGTTTAAATCAAACCTTTTCTTGAATCAGTCTCTGAAGGTGAATCCCACATGACAACATAGAAGCAAACATGGTCAGCATGTACTGTTGAACTTTACATATTCCAGTTGCCAATGAGTTTATAACAGCCATTAACCCGACCTTTTCAATCACGCTCTGGAAAGCACTGGGTGAGTGACGAGTAATTCTGCATAAAGCCTATATAAATAAGATATTCCCATTAAGTAATGCTACTTTCATTTTAATAAAATAACTAATGGAATAAAGAAAATCAATTAACAGCAACAGCTTTTCCCATTGTATTTTTAGGAGCAGACAAAAGTAGTGAATTCATATGGCTTAATTTTCCCCCACACTTATATACACACACTGCAACTTGCTCTATAAATTAGAAAGAATAATTTTAATCAAGCATTTTATTAGTGTAAATGTTATTCCTTGCTAAGGTACAATATCATAATACAAAATGGTTATTTTATTATAATTTGGGTGTCTATGTTAGTTAAATTAATTTTGCTTAGCTCTTCCATACACAATAGTGAATATCCTGATTTAACTATATAGAGTAACAAGGAAGTACTGTTTTTTTGTTTTAATTAAGAAAAAAGGAAAAGCAGATGATAAGCAATTAAGCCTATAAAGGAACAAGAAAAACTACTCCCATTTCTTTAGAGTACGGGTTCATATAAAATTTAAAACTAATATTTACAAAAAAAATCACTAAATTCATCAAACACATGCCACACTTTCATATCAAATCTAACTTTTTTGACCATTGAAATAATCCAGGTGAGGAGGAAGAAGAACAATGTTATTTTCAATCTGCATAGGTAAGTCAAATAGTAAGTTTGAACATAATTTCTCTCAATTTGGTCAGATACCTAACAATAAAAGGAAATGATGTCACTTTATATAAATAAGTGATGTCAGTGAAGATAATAGCAAAAGAAAGATAAAGGAATTAATCAGTTTTGCATTATCCAACTGTATGAAACAGATCTACAGCAGTGGTTTTCAACCTTTTTTTCATTTGCTGACCCCTAAAAAAATTCAAATGGAGGTGTGAATCCCTTTGGAAATTTTAGACATAGTCTGCAGATCCCCAGAGGTAATGATAACTTTTGCAGACCCCCTGCAAATCTCTAGGGGTTCACGTAGCACACGAAGAAAGCCATTCATCTATAGTATTTGAAACAAAATAAAGGTTTTTTAAAAATCTCAAAGTAAAAATTGAGGAAATGTACATTTTAAATGAAAGAAAAGAATCTCAAGGTTCATGCCATAATCACAATATGCAAATAAATTAAGAATTCTCCCCATACTGAGTTTAACACAGAGACACACAATTGGTTTCATTAGTATTGATAAGATTCTTGGAGCAGCTGGAAGGGCTAAAAAAAAAAAAAAAAAAAAAAATCATCAAACTTTCTCGATTCAAAATCCCTATCCAATTAAAGTGGAGAAACTTTCTACATCTCCCACATTCCACAAGAGTACCACAACCACTCAGCTAAACCTTATAAATGGAGATCCTCCCCTTCCCTATGCCCCAAGAGCTTTGTGAATCTATTCCTCTTTTGCTTTTGTCAAAATGTCACACAAAAAAAAGAATTGAAAGATTTTGAGTCGGGTTGAAATGAAATGTTTCATTTTGCCAATGCTGAAAAAATTCGATTTTTCAGTTGAGCAAGAAATATTTGGCATGAATTTGCAAATAGTTTCATATCAACTGAAGCTGCATTTTTTCGGTGAGTGGTCTTGACCCAAAATTTGTGAATCTGACCCATGTCCTTCCTAGCTGTGAAAGAGGGCTTGTCTACATGAACATTCAGCGAGATGCTGGGGGGTATAAATCTACAATCACACTAGCCTGCTGCGCATTAACTGTGTGGTCTCTTTTGACATGCACTAACAGTTCCTTAATACTCTTTGATCTACCCCAATTTGAAACCAGAGTAGATCAAAGTGCACGAAGGAACTGTTAGTGCACATCAGCAGGGTCCACACAGACAGTTATTATATGGCAAGCTAGCATGGAGTAGATTTACATCCCAGTTTGTTGCAAACTAAAATGTTCACGCAGACAATCCCAGAGAATCATGAACTGGTTCCATTCCTGACTGATATAGCCAAAACATAATACAGAGAAAAAATTTCCCTTCCTCCTTCTAGCACACACAAGTCCAACCAGTACTGAAGAAACTCAGACTTAGATGCTTTAATTCTAGCCAACTTCCATCCAATACCAAACTCAACTTTCCTAAGCAAGCTCACACAGAAGCTAGCCGAAGGCCAAGTACAAACTCATCTAATTGAAGCTAACATTCTAGACCTGGCACAACTTGGATTCTGGCCAGGACATGGAACTGAAACTGCTTTAGTAGCACCAATGGATGATCTCCTCCTGTGATTGGATAAAAGGCAGATGATGATTCTCACCCTCCTTGTCCTCTCTGCAGCATTTAACAGTTTTGTCCATGAGATGATGTCTCCTGAGAGATGTGGTGGGAGTCCAGGGTAAGGCACTAAAATGGTTTGATTCCACCCTGGAGGAACAGTTATTGGAAAAGGCAGCTCCACCACGAGACTCTTCACTTGTGGTGTCCCACAAGGATCAATTCTTTCTCCAGTCCTTTTCAACACCGATTTGCAGCTACCAAGGGAACAGGTCAGATGACATGGACTCAAGCACTAGTAATATGCAAATGACTCACAACTGTATCTATTCTTCACCACAAGCAACCACAGCACTACCACCGAGATGGCACTATTCTTGGATGAGATCAACTCCTGGATGATGAACAACTGACTGAAGCTGAACTGAACAAGCGAGGGGTGATGCTGGCCGCACAGGAAAGTATTTTGAAGAGTTTTCAGCCACAGTGTAGTCTCCTTTAATCAAAGGTACATCTTCACAATATTTCATTTGTCATTTAAGAATACTCTTGGGTTCCTCACTGACACTAAACTCTCACACAGAAAACAATGCTCATGGATGCTGCTATCATTTCTTGTTGACTAGGTGACTGCATCCCACCTTGGTGGACAATGACCTGTGTCTTCAGTTATTCATGCCTGCCTCCATTCGTGGCTGTACTACAGCCGTATGATATACCTGAGAATGAAGTCTTCAGCACCTAGGAAACACCAGCTAATACAGACTGTTGTAATATATCTCCGGAGCAACACATAATATTGCAAACACATCAGACCTATCCTCCACTCTCTACAATGGCTTCCCTTAGAATTTCTAATCAAGTTCAAGGTCTTGGCCCTTATCTTCAAAGCACTACAATGTCTGGTCTCAGAATATCAAAAAGACCATCTCTAGAGTTCTGGGATGAAGACTGATTGACAGCTGCACTCCTTTTGCAGAACGCAACTCTTTACAAATAAAGGTAAAAAGCTCATCCGTTTGGGAGACAGAATTCTCTTTGGCACTGGTCGGCAACTGTAGAATGAACTCCTCCAGGAACTAAGGACTGTCACAAATCTCACCACCTTCCACTCCAAGTGCAAGGCACATTTCTCTGACCTTAACTTCTTTAACATAAATACATAGCAACATGAATATTTAAAAAAAAAAAACAAAAAAAAACCACAACACAACTAAAACAAGACACTCCATTCCACACATTTTTCTCGCTGGAGAGAGAATCAGAGAACAACCAGTGACAGAAGTGTAGTACCATTGCTTAACCCGCTACGAGGAGGTATTCACATACTACGGTGATGAGTGGCTTATAAGAACTTATACAGAACAGAACTAATAAGACTAGTAAGCTAAATTTTTCACTCATTCTTTTGTTTTTCTTGCTACTGTGTGGCAAAAAAGGTTAGAAGACTCTGACTTGTCATGAACAGTTCATTATTTAGGGTGTCCTTGTGACAGATACGGCAAGTCCCTGCAATATATTTTGGAGATCTTAAGTTTATAGATCATTGAAGGCCAGGGATTATATACAATTCCATGGGGGCTAAGGATCACAGCCCTTCAGGAACTAAGAACTGTGGAAGGTGATTAGGCAAATTCACTCAGGCTTGCATATACTGGTTCAAACTGGATTCTCCAGTGACCAACAGACAAAGGACTTTTGATAAGTAGTCTGAGTTCAAACTGACTCAGGGTCTGCTTTCTGATCCAGCAAAGGGACAGGACCTTCTGTCCAAGTGGAGCCCCAGTCCTTCCTGGGAAGGGTTGAAAGAATTGACACTGGCCAGAGTCCCTTCTGGAGTTAGTCGCATGTGTGTGAGGGGGAGTGATCTCTGGTAATCTTATTAGCACACTTGCAGCTTCTTTCTTTTTTTTTAAATATGTTTTCTCTGTAACAATACATGTGCTTGCTTAGAAAAGTCTGTGTGGTAACATATCTGTGGGAAATTACGCTGTTTATAGCCTCAGAAGAGAAACAAATCAGGCTCACTTAGGCAACGTGAGTTGCTAGGGAATTCACAGTTTAGACTGCGAACTATGCAGCTTCGTCAGGAGGGAGAGAGATGAGGGTCTCCACCCAAGAGAGGTGACAGCTGAGGAGTAAGGAGCCTAGAGTGGGTGCTCTTGTTGGACCATGGAGGAAGAATACAGGTGCAGTTGCCCTGAATTGTAACAGTACTACTTCAGGAACTTCTTGTGTAACTCACTACAAATGCAGCAGAAACATTCTACCTCCACCTCAAGCTTAACCCATCACTGCTGAGGTTAATATTCCTTTGCTCATGGATTTTAGAAGTGCTAAAACCAGGTTTATAATAGCACCCTTAACAAGAGAATGGCTATTTACATGTCCTAATAATCTAATAAAGCACTCAAACGTATTTCAAAGGAATACAAAAAAGCTTTCACAATTTTGGACCTGGACTCGACAAAACCAGTGGCCACTTCTGGCATAGAAAATATATACATTAATCCTCCAAAGACAATATTGAGCCCGTAAAGTATAAGTGTAAAATCCCATCCTAAACTGCAGCAGCCACAATATTCCAAAAGTTCAGAGCACTTCTGCAGGCTTTTTTTTTTTGGTCATGTTGGCAAGTTTCCCATATATGTGCAAAAGAGGCACATGTCAAGTATGCCTTCAACATGGATTTTTTTTCTTATGGGCAATATTTCTTGTGCCATGTTGGTTTATTTTTAATTTTCTCTCATGTCTTCATTAACATGCTGCTACATTTCTCTAATTGAACATCAACCATATTAGTAACACTAGTATCTGGAAACAGCTGGGAATCCAACAAGATCCTCAAATTCTAAACCATAGCAACAAAAAGTAGTTTAACATCGAATATAGTGGCTGCTAATGTAGTTTCTGTCCATTCCTCCAGTTCTTCCCACTCAACAAGGTGAAAAATCTTGGGTAATACCTTAAAAAATATTGCCAACATACTATGGAATTTATAAAGTTTTAAAAAATGAGTGTAGTTTATATTTTAAAGGCTATTACATAGCTAACCCAAGGGCATTTATACACGTCCAAAATGATCACCTATAATGAATGCTTAGGACCCAGAACAGGCACCACAACAGCTGGGTACAACTCCCAATTCTGTCACAGACTTCCTGGGTTATGTTGGAAACTCACAATCTTGCTGTTCCTCAGTTCCCAATCTTCTGTTGTATGCTGCATCCCTTCCTCCCACCCTCTCTCTATTTTGTCATATTTAGCTTGTAAACTCTTCAGGGCAGGGAGTGTCTCTTAATATGCGTTTGTACAGCATCTAGAACAATGGGACACTGATTTTTGGTTGGGTCATCTACTCTCTTCTATAATACTAACAACAAACAATAATCATCCTCTAACCCCCTTCCCAAAACAATTAAATGCAGTATTGTAGCACTGCAGGAATTTTAAAGATTCCTTGGAAGACAGAACCTTTTGAATACTAGCCACAGACAGTGCAGTAAAGCATGAGTCCAAGAGGCAATTATGAATTCATGAGGCATTTCTACAATATTAGCTTTCAACATTAGGATGTTCTCAGGATCAATTATAAGTCGTCTCACTGAAACAAGTAGAACACGAACAAGGGTAGAGAGAAATTTATTGGTCACAGTGGTAGGCCTGGTCTACACGGGGCGGAGAGGGGAAATCGACCTAAGATACACAACTTCAGCTACGAGAATAGCGTAGCTCAAGTTGATGTATCTTAGTTCGACTTACCTCGCGTTCTTACAGCACGAGGTCGATTGTCGTGGCTCCCCTGTTGACTCTGCTTCCGCCTCTCGCCTAGCTGGAGTTCAGTAGTCGACATGAGAGCGATCGGGGATCAATTTATCACATCTACACTACACGCGATAAATCAATCCCCGATAAATCGATCGCTACCCGCCAATCCAGCAGGTAGCATAGACATACCCGTAGAGAGGACTAACAGTATGTTAGCAGAGCAATACAAGTCAGTTTTGAGGCTTTTTCCAGGTCAGAGCAAAACTTCCAAACATTATAAGATTCACAAGTTAGCAATATATTTGTCACAAGGCTCCTCTTGCTTAAGAGTCAACTGAAGTCAATTTCCATCTGTAAGCAAATTAAGGTTTGTTGCCTTTGCATATGTCAAGGCTGAATTCCCACTCAGTGCAGAAGGTAAAGGCCTGCAAGGATTTTAAAAATTTATACTGGGCACTCTAGGCTTGTATTAAACAACCAAAGTTACAGCTTTTCTCTGACCTTGGCTTGGTAAACGCTGCCACCACCCAAATGCAAAAAAAAAAAAAAAACCCTTTGAACTCAGGAAGGAGCACTTGGGAATTCCTCCCTGTGGGGTACTCTCAAGCCCTTTCTCTCTCACACACACACACACACACACACACACACACACACACACTCATCCCCAGGGAAGAGCAGAAAAAGAAAACAAAGGAAATTAGCTGTGGCTATCAACTAATCAAACAACATGCACAAACCTCTTCAGACACCAAAAATCCAATCCTGTTCTTAAAATAGGTAAATTTCATTAAAAACAAAAAGGGAAAAAATACATCTGGAACTTGGGCTTTTCGCTATATCTTAAAAGAAACAATTACAAAAATTAAGCACCCAAAATAACTTTCTTGGAGGTTCAGCTTAAAGGTTACAAGCAAACAAAAGCATCTGAGGTTAGCACAGAGGAGATCCACAAGCCAAAGTAAGAAATAAACCTGACTGTGTCCAGCTAAACATTCTGATCTACTTACACATTTGGAGTTCAGATAAGTAGTTTTAGGCATGACCTGATGCTTTAAAATCATACCTGGCTTAAGCTGCTTACAGCATTGCTACTCTGTCTCTCCAGCCCAGAGAGAACAGACAAAGGGAAAGTTTCTTTCCCAAATTTTAAAAGTTCTATTTTCCCATTGGCTCTTCTGGTCAGGGGCCCACTTCCTTTTCTTTACCTGGGGGACCTTTAACCCTTTACAGGTAAAGCAAGCAGAGAAAAGCAACCAAGAGGGATTTTAGATCTAACTGGCTGGTTAGGTGTCCATAAAAGGGAGCTATCCCCTGCTTCATTTATCATAGCATATAAGAAAAGAAATTTCTGTGTTGCAAGACCCATAAAGTAGCCATCATTACACAAGTAAAAGCACTGGGTTTGCCTACAGAACTAATACTAAAGGTATGTTTACACTGCAGCTGAAGGTATGATTTTAACACCCATACACACACCCATGCTAGTTTCAGTCTAGCTAGCAAGGGTAACAATACACCTCTACCCCAATATAACGTGACCCGATATAACACAAATTCGAATATAAAGCGGTAAAGCAGTGCTCCGGGGTGGCGGGGCTGCACACTTCGGCGGATCAAAGCAAGTTTGATATAACGTGGTTTCGCCTATAACGTGATACAATTTTTTGGCTCCCGAGGACAGCGTTATATCAAGGTAGAGGCATAGTAGTAAAGACTCGGTGTCACAGGCTTTAGCACAGGCTAGCAACCAGAGTACCCAGACAGGCTTGTACTCTGGTTGCCAGCCCATGGTGCCACATATTCACTACTGTTGTAACCTGTGCCAGCAAGATTAAGCCTAGCACTGGTATGTCCACCTGTGCTACAGTCACACTTTCACTTGCCATGTAGACATACCTTAAGAATGCAATGTTCCTACAAAATTAACAGATTACTGAAGGTTTATCGTAGAGTTTTAAAAATGTACGTAGAAATAAAAGTGTTAACATGTCACATATCAAAATAATATTCAAAAGATATTTCAATATATGTATAGAATGCTCTCCAAAAGCTTTTCAAATTAACAATACTAGAATATTTAGATGTTTTGAGAAGAAGCTCCTTACCGAAATAGCTGTTATCCTCAGAGAATCTACAGTGGAATGTCTGAAAAGGTACCATAGAACAGGTCCAATTTCTCCTGTAATAAATCCCCGTGCATGAAAAGAATCAGGGGTGCAAACATTTTCAACAATCTTCGCCGCCATATGATTCACAACACGTTCTTCCTAGAGGGGAAAAAAGGCATTTTATATTAGTTACTGTTATAAAAAGATAGCTAAGGGTTAATGTCTCTTTCACCTGGAAAGAAGTAACCTGAAACACTTGACCAGAGGACCAATCAGGAAACAAGACTTTTTCAAATCTGGGTGGAGGGAAGTTTGTGTGTGAGTCCTTTGTTCTTGGTCTTGTGCCTGTCTCTCTGTCGGCTTGAGAGGATTTCTGTTTCCTGCCTTTCTAATCTCCTGTTTCCCAGTTGTAAGAACAAAAGATCAGATAGGGATTTATATGTTTTTTTTGTATTTACATGTGTGTAGTTGCTGGAGTGCTTTGAATTGTATTCTTTTTGAATAAGGCTGTTTATTCATATTTCTTTTAAGCAACTGACCCTGTATTTGTCACCTTAATACAGAGAGACCATTTTTATGTATTTTTTCTTTCTTTTTACATAAAGCTTTCTTTTAAGACCTATGGGAGTTTTCTTTAGGGGGGGAACTCCAGGGAATTGAGTCTGTACTCACCAGGGAATTGGTGAGAGGAAGAAGTCAGGGGGGGAAATCTGTGTGTGTTAGATTTACTAGCCTGACTTTGCATAGCCTCTGGGTGAAGAGGGAAGTACTTCTGTTTCCAGGACTGGAAATAGAGAGGGTGGAATCCCTCTGTTTAGATTCACAGAGCTTGCTTCTGTGTATCTCTCCAGGAACACCTGGAGGGGGGAAGGGAAAAGGTTTATTTCCCTTTGTTGTGAGACTCAAGGGATTTGGGTCTTGGGGTCCCCAGGGAAGGTTTTTGGGGGGACCAGAGTGCCCCAAAACACTAATTTTTTGGGTGGTGGCAGCTTTACCAGGTCCAAGCTGGTAACTAAGCTTAGAGGTTTTCATGCTAACCCCCATATTTTGGACGCTAAGGTCCAAATCTGGGACTAGGTTATGACAGTTACTATTGTCTATCTCTGACTTTACTTTTCTGAACTATTTAAATAAAAGGCAAATACAGCAAAATAATTTGTGTTGTCTGAATACTGCTTCTTACTCTTGTTACACAGATATCAGGAAAAATATGGAAAATCCTTAAGGAAGAAGTCATTTCACAGGAAAATTCAACTACTTTGAAATATAAAGTTTATGTCCCCCTCCCCCTTTGTCTTGTACTGTAAATAAATCCAAGGAGATTATAGAAATAATATTTAAAAGTAAGTCTTCCATCTCCAAGTGATCACTCTGAATCCAGCATAGATCAGCAGAGAATGAAAGTTGTCACTGTGTCTTACTGTGTCATGAGCATTCAGCAATCAGCTCTACATGAACAGATGTTCATATCACAAAATTTGCCAATAAGAATACCATTTATTATACTGATGTTAACAAAAGGGTCAAGTACTTGATAGGCATGGAAATTAAGGTATATTATCATGGACCTTATCGTGCAACAATTTGTGTTCTGGATAATTCCTATTGACTCTATTGAAAGGTTTACTTGAATACAGACTGCATAATCAGATGCTATATTTTATAAACAGATCATTTATCAAACAGAAATTGAAGACAGAACACGTGATATTTTTCCTCATTGTCCACTACATCGTTTTCCTTCCAGCTCTACCTGTGAATAAGCGAAGTCTTTCAACACTGACTACATGCAACTGATGAATTGGTCAAGTTAATTTAAACACAAGAAAGAGACAGACAATAGATGTACTCCAGAGATTTAGTTTGCTTAGTCTACAGCACACTCAGTCTTCACGAATAATGCTCATAATGGCATTATTTATTTCTCTTATATTATTCTCCACTTTACCCTACCATCTCATTCCCTTTGGATTTCTGACATTTATATCTCCACAGTCGTAACCACTACCAACTGAGCAACAATAATGAAACTTTTCATGTCATTAAAAATATATTCCTAACTATCTCCTCCCTCTACTGATCATTGATGTTTAATTTTTAAACATATAAGACTAAATAGATATATGTAGGAATTTAGTATAATTCTTATTAAAGGGAACTTTCATCTTAAGTGTCATATTAATTCGTTACCACTGTCTAAACTTCAGTTCTACTTAAACAAGAACAATTGACTCCTGGGGCCTGATTCGCATCTCACATTGGTTTTACACTGATATAACGCAACTGATTCAATAGATTTACTTCTCATTTACACAACTGTAAATCAAAGGAGAATTAGCCCCCAATCTTAACAGTTTTGTTAGTGTACCATCCTGTACAGTAGACAACCATTTAAAAACTCAGACAAGTGCAGTTTATCAAAATTAAGCTTCTGGACCCTTATTTCTCAGATATTTTGTTTGCAAATAACTTAATATACATTTTCAATCTTTTCCTTTAAATTTCAGTTTAAATGATTTTCTGAACTGCACAAGTGAAAAAAATACATGTATTTACAATACTCACTGTACATATTCAAAAGATTAATAGCAGTATTAATTCTCTCTTACATGTCAATGATTATTAGGCACACAAACTGGGGCTCCTGTGTCACTTGAAATAAGTAACACCACATTTAATAAATGCATTACAATACCATAAATAAGCCATAACCAAAGCATTATGCAGCAGAGAATGGTTATTATGAATGCTAATAGATCTTCAGCAATATCCAGATGCAGTTTTAGCTATTCTTAACAAAATTTTGTCCCTCAAAAGTGTGCCAGCCGGTGCGGAGATGAGTCATGCCCTGTACCAGATAACCACAGTCATTCTTATATCTTGGCTGGGAAATGGTCATGTATTGTCACAGTGCTCTATCAACTCAATGAGGCTTTCAGATTAATTCAATTTGCTGCCACCTGAGAGTGGCTCCCTTAGCCCCCCTGGGACCTGTTCTCAAACACCATATAAGCAAGAAGCCTTGTACCATTTTCTGCTTAACTCTTGGGAAAAGGAGCATGAGCTAAACTAATATTTGGCCTCAACTGAAGGATACATCTTGTCCTGTTATCAGGACATAAGCTATGTAAGCTGACAGAAATGGATCCTCAAGATATGATTGAAGAGCTTTTCGTACACTAGATAACCTGCCAGTATCATGAACCATAAACAGCATGAATATAGCAATATTAAAAAAGCAACACTATCTGATTTTCTCAGATTCAAAGTAGTTTTACAGAAGAGCACTAAAAGATATAGGGCCTGATTTTTAGAGGCACTAAGCACTTCTGGTTCCCACTGATTTCAAATACAGTTGTGGGTGTTGAGTACTTCTGAAAATCCGGCACACATAAATGAGAAAGCAAGTACTAATAAGGTGAATATATCTGAAAAGACAAGAGGTAAGCTTTCTTTTCATTCAAAATGTAAAAGTATAAAGAGGTCAATATTTCCATTTGAATAAATGACTGATTTTACTCTATCTTGCTATTTATTTTGGTTGTGGAGGAGCCAACAGCAGATTAGAAGCTTTCCTATCACTGAGAAAGAACATAAAATCTAAAAGTAGTGTACTTTTAATTAACATGTCATCTTCAGTTCTGGATAATATATTTTAAGATACACACACACACACACAGTGAGCTTATGTATGTATAACACTTATATATAAAAAATCATAAAAATTTCAAACATTAATGTAGTGTTATTACAAAAGCAGATTGGAAACAGATTTGGGAAATAAAGAACTTATTTCAGCATCTTTCTAATCACTTGCTAGAACACTTAGTTTAAACAAAGATGAAAGTTGGAAAATTAGAATATATTAAAGCCGTATCACAAAAGAATTAACTTTTGTTCTTGAGTATTCAGGATTATAGAAATCAAAATCTTCATTTGACTGTGAATTGTAATTACATATTCTGCACTGAAAAAATAATCTGACAATGTAGCGTGAGTAAAAGATTTACTTTTACTTTAAAAAAAATAAACCAAGAATTTGACTGTAAATTGGGGTAGACATCTAAAAAAGGAGTAAGGAGGACAATAAACACCGCCCAGTCTGTCCCCTCAGTATGACACAATCGGTCCTTCAGCAGCCCAAAGATAAGGCTCAGCCTGGACACAGGACTTCACTGCAGCAAACAGACTGGGGCCTTAGCTCTTATACTTATAAATACATATATATTTAATGATAAATATATATATTTCAACAATACTACGGGCCAACTGATGTAAACAGAAACAAGGAAATTAAATGTCAAGAAGGAAATTTTCTTCTTAAACCACCATTCCGTACTGTATTTGAGCACACACTATGTGAAAAATTACCAAGTCACATCACACAAAATGGAAAGAAAAAGAAAAAAAAAAAAGAAAGAAAGAATGATAGAAATGTAGGGCTGGAAGGTTCTTTGAAAGATCATCCAGTCCAGCACTCTGCACAGAGGTAGGATCCATGTAAACAGACTATCCCTTACAGGTGTTTGTCCAACCTGTTCTTAAAAACCTCCAACAATGGGGATTCCACAATCACCCCTGGAAGTCTATTGTACAATTTAACTGTCCTTAGAGAGTTGGAAAGTTTTTCCTAATATGTAATCTCCTTTGCTGCAGATAAAGACCATTATTTCTTATCCTAACTTCAGGAAACAAGGAAAACAATTGATCACAATCTTCTTTATAACAGCTCTTAACATATTTGAAGTCTGTTATCAGGACCTCCAGTCTTCTTTTTTCAAGACTAAATATGTCGTTTTTGTTGTTGTTGTTTTAAACTTTTCCTCATAGGCCAGGTTTTCTAAACCTTTTAGCATTTTTGTGGCTCTCCTCTGGACTCTCTCCAGTTTATCCACATCTGTTCTGAAGCGTGGCACACAGAACTGGACACGCTACTCCAAATGAGGCCTCACCAGTGCTGAGTAGAATGGAACAATTACCTTCCATGTCTTACATATGCCACTCATATTAATATACCTCTGAATGATATTAACCTTTACTGCAGCCGAATCACATGGTTGACTCATATTGTGTCTGTGATTCGATCTAAGCCCAGATCTTTTTCAGCAGTACTTACCACCTACCCAATTTCCCATTTTGTCGCTGTGCATTTGATTTGTCCTTCCTAAATGTAGTACTTTGAACTTGTCTTTATCGAATTTCGTCTTTTTTATTTCAGAACAATTCTCTAACTTAACTTTTTTTAATTTTGAATTCTAATCCTGTCCTCCAAAATGCTTGAACCCCTCCCAGTGCAGTGTGTCATCTGCAAATTTTATAAGCACACTCTCCACTCCATTTTCCAAGTCAATAATGAAAATATTAAATAATACTGTACCCCAGTAGATACACTCTCCCACTCTGACAGTAAATCATTGGTAACTTACTCTGTGAGTACAGTCTTTCAACCAGTTGTGCACTCACCTTAGAGTAATTTCCTTTAGACCACATTTCCCAAGTTTCCTTCAGAGAATTTCATGTAGAAGTGTGTCAACCACAATGCTAAAATCAAGATATATCATGTCTATGGCTTCCCCTATCTATTAGATCAGTAACTCTGTCAAACAAGGAAATTAGGTTGGATTGGCATGAACTGTGCTTGACAAACCCACAGTGGCTACTCCTTATAATGGTATTTTCTTCTACAAATTGATTGCTTAATAATTTGTTCCAGTATCTTTCCAGGTATCAAAGTTAGGCTAACGGGTCTAGAATTTTCCTGGTCATCTTTGCTTCCTTTTTTAAAGACAGGTACTGTGTTTGCCCTTTTCCAGTCCTCGGGGACTTTACCTATCTCCAGGAGTTCTCAGATATAATTACTAATGGTTCCAAAATTGCTTCAGCTGCTTCCTTAAGCTTCCTAGGATGAATTTCATCAGGCCCTACCAACTTGAATAGATCTAATTTATCTAAATAATCTTCAACTTGCTCCTTCTCTATTTTGGCTTTTGTTCCTTCCACCTTGTTGTTAATATTAACTATGTTGAGTATCAGTCATCGTTAACCCTTTTAATGAAGACAAAATAGGCATTAAATACCTCAGCCTTCTTGATATTATCAAGAATTAGCTCTCACTCCCTGCTGAGTAGAGAACCTATGCTTTCCTTTGTCTTTTTCTTGCTCCTAGTGCATTTTAAAAACTCTTATTCCCTTTTGTGTTCCTTGCTAGGCATAACTAATTTTGTGCCTTAGCCTTTCTGAGTCTGTGCCTACATGCTTGTGCAATTCTTTTTTTACTCCTCCTTAGCAATTTGTCCATGTTTCCATTTCTTGTAGAATTCTTTTCTGATTTTCAGGTCATTAAGGAACTCCTGATGGAGCCAGAATGCCCTCTTACTATTCCTCTTATCTTTCCTTCACATCACGATAGTTTGCAGTTGTGCCTTAATATTGTCTCAAGAAATTGCCAGCTCTCATGAACTCCTTTTTCCCTTACATTTTCTTCCCACAGGACAGTACCTACCAGTTCTCTGAGTTTGTAACAATTGGTTTTTTTGAAGTCCATTCTCTTTATTGTTTATCTCTTCACAACTCTCACGCTTTCCTTTCCTTATGATCATGAAATCTATTGTTTCATGATCATTTTCACCCAAATTGCCTTCAACCTACAGATTTACAACTAGTTCTGTCTTGTCAGTCAGAATCAAGTCTAAAATGGCTATCCCCCTGGTTTCGTCCTCTGCTTAACAAAATAATAAGTTGTCCCCAATATTTTGCAAGAACTTACTGAAAAATATTTGGGATAAATCTCATGACTGAAATATCAGTATAGGGGGTTATAGCTTATTTAGGAAGGACGGGTAGGGGGAAAAGGAGGACATGTTGCATAATACATCAAGAATATATATACTTGTTCTGAGGGCCAGAAAGTTGAAAGGTCGATCAGCTGAAAGTTTCTGGGTAAAGATAAAAGGGGAAAAAATCAGGGTTGACATCATGATGGTGTCTACTATAGACAATCAAATCAGGACGTGGAGGTGGAAGAGACATCTAGAACAAATAATAGAAATATACAAAACACAAGACCTAGCAGTAATGGTGGGATTTTAACTACTCAGACATCTGAGAGAAAAGTAATTTGGCAAAACAGATCTCTGATGTCACTTCAGTCAGAATTTAGCTTATGTACTAATACTTCCAATTTTTTATCTGTTCCCCATAATCCTTATATTTCGCTATAATCGAAGATGTTGAGCAGATTCCCCCACTGATTTCCCTTTTATTTCTCATATGACCCTATTGTAATTTTCCATTTCCTCCTCGTCTAGCCCTCTGTTATGGTTGCTTTTTTATATTTACCTGTGGGCTTCATAAGCATAGATCAGACCACGTTAATAGCCCATGGCAGAACCAGATCTCTCAACACTGGGATACAAGTTGGATAATTTCTTCAAAAACCTTTTAACTGTATCACACACAAATAATGATCTGTCATCAATCAAAACATGATAAACTGAAAGAGCCAAATTAACTCTTAAAGACAAATTAAAGAGCCCCTCACATTTCAAATACATTATTCCAAAACACAGAGAACAAAAGTTGTAAATGGTGAGCCAGATTTTTTCATTAAAAAAAAAAATCTAAACCATTTCTAGAATTAAGCAATATAGCCTGACTAATGACAAACACGTTGTTCAAAATTATTCAAAGTCCGATAGGCCAGGATGTTACATAGAGAGATTGGTGATCCAGATGAATAATTTGCCATACTGCTGAGAAAACAAGTTTGGAGCCAAAGGAAAGAATCCGTAAACTCCATCCAACAACTGAAGCAGGTCTGCATACCATTGCTGTCTCTGCCAAGCTGGAGCAATCAGGACCAACTCTTGCTTTTCCTCTCTTATCTTCCTCACCACCATCTGAATTAATGGAAAAGCGGGGAAAAGCATACAGCAGGACCTCTCACCACTGCATTCGGAAAGCACTCAAAATGGACTCGCTGCTCTTTCCCACACTTAACAGAAAAGACTTTTTTTTGGTGAACTTGGTTGCAAGCAGATCCACAATGGGCCAACCCCAACTGGAGATCTCTTGTACCACCTGGTCCTCAGAGGCCACTTGTGCATCTGAGAAATTTCTCTGCTGAGCTCATCTGCCAATATATTACTGTACCCTGCTAAACAGATAGACGTGTAGACTGCACCAGTCTCACAGACTGACTGCCTTTGCACATAGCAGAGGAGATAGGGCACCTACTTGCTTGCAGATAGAATATAAGAGCCAACTATATCGTCCATCGTTACCTGAACAACTTTCTTCCTTATTTGAGAAAGAAAATATCTGAGAGCCAGGTGAAGTTCCTCTCAGTTCTAAAACATTTATCTGCAAATTCTTTTCCTGAAAGTGACTTCAAACTATCGGAGAACCCAGACGAATTCCCCATCCATTGTCTGATACATTGAGATTATTGTGACAAATGGGAACTGAACAGGACGCCTTTGAGAATATTGACTCAGTTTATCCTCTTCAAAAAAAAAAAAAAAAAGTGTCCTGAGGCATGGTGACTAGCATGTAAATAATGTCTGGTTTTGGCTTGTAAACTTGAGCCATCCACCACTGCATTGGCCTCATTCTGAGGAATGCATATGGAGTAACATAAATAGACACTGCCATGAGACCTCTTAGACTCAAATAGAAAATTACTTTCTGGGTCTGATGACACAGAATCTCTGGAATTCCATCATCACCACAAATCTTTCCTCTGGAAGGAAAGCGCTCTCTGCTACCAAGTCCAGTATAGCTCCTATAACATGGATTCTCTGACAGACATAAATTGGACTTTTTGATATTCAGAAGTAGTCCTAAACCATAAGTAGGGAGGTAGAAAAGACGGTTACTCACCTTTGTAACTGTTGTTCTTCGAGATGTGTTGCTCACATCCATTCCAGTTAGGTGTGCGTGCCGCGCGTGCACGTTCGTCGGAAACTTTTTACCCTAGCAACTCCAGTGGGCCGGCAGGTCGCCCCCTGGAGTGGCGCCGCCATGGCGCCCAATATATATCCCTGCCGGCCCACCCGCTCCTCAGTTCCTTCTTGCCGGCTACTCCGACAGTGGGGAAGGAGGGCGGGTGTGGAATGGATGTGAGCAACACATCTCGAAGAACAACAGTTACAAAGGTGAGTAACCATCTTTTCTTCTTCGAGTGATTGCTCACATCCATTCCAGTTAGGTGAATCCCAAGCCATACCTAGGCGGTGGGGTCGGAGTGAGAAGTAGCGGCATGGAGCACTGCAGATCCGAAGGCCGCATCCTCTCTTGACTGCTGGACCAGGGCGTAGTGGGAAGCAAAGGTGTGGACCGATGACCAGGTTGCCGCCCGACAGATTTCCTGGATGGGCACACGGGCGAGGAAAGCCAGCGACGACGCCTGCGCCCTGGTAGAATGCGCAGTCACACGGCCCGTAGGGACATGGGCCAAGTCATAGCAGGTCCTGATGCAGGACGTTACCCAAGAGGATAACCTCTGGGAGGAGATAGGAAGCCCTTTCATGCGGTCCGCTACCGCCACGAAAAGCTGGGGGGATTTGCGGAAGGGCTTAGTCCTCTCCACGTAGAACGCGAGAGCCCTACGGACATCAAGCGAGTGGAGCTGCTGCTCCCTGCCTGAGGAGTGAGGTTTCGGGAAAAAAACCGGGAGGAATATCTCTTGGTTGACGTGGAAGGCTGAGACCACCTTGGGGAGAAAGGCAGGGTGTGGTCTCAGCTGCACCTTATCTTTGTGGAAGACCGTATATGGGGGGTCCACCACAAGAGCCCGGAGTTCCGACACCCGTCTAGCTGAGGTGATAGCTACTAGAAAGGCAGTCTTCCAAGAGAGGTAAAGCAGGGAGCAAGTGGCTAACGGTTCAAAGGGGGGTCCCATGAGTCGGGACAACACCAGGTTAAGATCCCAGGTTGGAGCAGGGGGACGGACGTTAGGGTATAAACGTTCCAGCCCCTTAAGGAATCTAGACACCGTCGGGTGAGAAAAAACAGAGCGACCATCCGCACCCGGGTGAAAGGTGGAGATAGCTGCTAGGTGAACTCGCAACGACGATATGGCCAGACCTTGCAGTTTGAGGGACCAAACGTAGTCTAAGATGTCGGCTACCGAAACTTCCATAGGGCAGAGATTTCTCTCCACGCACCAACAGGAGAAACGCTTCCACTTGGCCGAATATGTCGCTCTCGTGGAAGGCTTCCTGCTGCCCAAAAGCACCTCCCTCACCGGCGTGGAGCAGCGCAGCTTGGAACCAGTCAGCCACGCAGGAGCCACGCCGCTAGGTGCAGCGACTGCAGGTCCGGGTGACAGAGGGTCCCGTGCTCCTGGGTAATCAGGTCCGGGTGAAGGGGCAGGGGAACTGGGTCGGCTATGGTCAGGTCCAGCAGCATGGGGTACCAGTGCTGTCTGGGCCATGCCGGGGCTACCATGATCACGTGAGCCCTGTCCCTGCGCACCTTCAGAAGGACCCTGTGGACCAGAGGGAACGGGGGAAAACGCATAGTACAGGTGGGTCGACCACTGAATAAGGAAGGCATCCGCTATCGACCCGGGCTCCCTGCCCTGAAAGGAGCAGAACGCTTGGCACTTCCTGTTCCCCCTGGACGCGAAGAGGTCCACCCGGGGATAACCCCACCTCCGGAAGATGGAGAGGGCGACGTCCGGGCGAAGGGACCACTCGTGCGACAGGAAGGATCTGCTCAATCGATCCGCCAGCGTGTTTCGTACTCCGGGGAGGAAGGAAGCCGTGAGGTGAATGGAGTGGGCTATACAAAAGTCCCAGAGTCGCATCGCCTCGTGGCACAGGGGGAAGGATCTGGTGCCGCCTTGCTTGTTGATATAATACATGGTCGTCGTGTTGGCGGTGAACACCGCGACACAGCGACCCTGAAGCTGATAACAGAACGTTTGACAAGCAAGGCGGACCGCTCTCAACTCCCGCATGTTGATGTGTAACCCCACCTCCTCCTGGGACCACAGGCCCTGCGTTCTCAGGGTCCCTAGGTGGGCCCCCCAGCCTAGATCTGAGGCATCCGTTGTCAGGGACACTGAGGGCTGAGGTGGGTGGAAAGGGAGACCCGCACATAGCACGGACTGGTCTAGCCACCAGCCGAGAGAATCTAACACCCTCTGGGGGATTGTGATTAGCATGTCTAGCGGCTGTCTTGTCGGCCTGTAATGATCGATGAGCCACAACTGGAGGGGCCTCATGCGGAGCCGAGCGTAACCGGTCACAAAGGTGCAAGCCGCCATGTGGCCTAACAGGGTTAGACATGTCCGCACTGATGTCAAGGGGGCTATCCGCAGTCGTTGAACGATCGCCGACAAGGCCTGGAACCTCTGCAATGGCAGTAAGGCCCTGGCCACAGTGGCGTCCAGGACGGCCCCGATGAATTCCACCCTCTGTGTGGGAATCAGAGTGGACTTGTCCGTGTTTATCAGGAGGCCCAAAGTGGCGAACATGCCGGTGATCACGCGGACATGGCTGCAGACTTGTTGTTCCGACGTGCCCCGAATCAACCAATCGTCCAGATAAGGAAACATGTGGATACGATTGCGCCGAAGATGCGCCACAACAACTGCCATGCATTTTGTAAACACCCTCGGGGCCGTGGACAGGCCAAATGGGAGGACTGCAAATTGGTAATGAAGGGGGCCCACCACGAAGCGAAGGAAACGTCTGTGGTGTGGCCAAATGGCAATGTGAAAATACGCGTCCTGCCTGTCGAGGGCGGCGTACCAGTCTCCCGGATCCAGGGATGGGATAATGGTCCCCAGGGATACCATGCGGAACTTCAACTTCACCAGGTATTTGTTGAGCTCTCGCAGGTCGAGGATAGGCCTGAGGCCTCCCTTGGCCTTGGGGATCAGAAAGTAGCGGGAATAAAACCCCTTGCCTTTCTCGCTTTCCGGAACCGCCTCTATAGCTCCTTTGCTGAGGAGCGTCTGCACCTCCTGTCGAAGGAATTGCTCGTGAGAGGGGTCCCTGAAGAGGGACGAGGAAGGGGGGCGGGAAGGAGGAAATGATACAAACTGCAGGTGGTATCCCGTCTGCACCGTGCGTAAGACCCAGCGGTCCGATGTTATATGGGACCACGCCAGGAGGAAAAACGAAAGGCGGTTGGAAAACGGGGGGGAAGGATCCATGGGGGAAACTGTTACTGCGCCCTCGGGCGCACCTTCAAAATGAAGGCTTAGGTCCAGGCGGGGGCTTAGAGGGGCCTTGGTTCTGCCCCCCTTGGTTCCCCGAATGCCTGCGCCTTCCATTCCTGCCGCGGCGCCTGTTAAGGTCCTGCCGCTGGCGGAACTGGGAATACGGCCTGCGCTGTTGTTGTTGCTGTGGCCGGAAGGGTCTGCGTTGCGTTCCCGGTGTGTGCATCCCGAGGGACCGCATAATGACCCGATTATCTTTCAGACTCTTGAGTCTGGGGTCTGTCTTTTCAGAGAACAGGCCCTGGCCTTCGAAAGGGAGGTCCTGTATGGTATGCTGGAGCTCCGGCGGAAGGCCAGAAACCTGCAGCCAGGAGATGCGACGCATCGTTACTCCCGATGCGAGGGTACGGGCAGCCGAGTCTGCAGCGTCCAAAGAGGCTTGCAAGGACGTGCGTGCAACCTTCTTGCCTTCATCCAAGATGGCTGTAAATTCTTGGCGAGCGTCTTGTGGCAGCAGCTCCTTGAATTTGTCTGCTGCCACCCAGGAGTTCAAGGCGTATCTGCTCAGCAGGGCTTGCTGGTTGGAAACCCTGAGCTGCAGCGCCCCAGCCGAGTATACCTTACGGCCGAGGAGGTCCATTCGCCTGGCCTCTCTGGATTTGGGGGCTGGAGCCTCCTGTCCATGACGCTCTTTGTCGTTCACCGATTGAACCACCAGGGAACACGGTGTCGGGTGTACATGGAGGTACTCATAGCCTTTAGAAGGGGCCATGTACTTCCTCTCGACGCCCTTCGCAGTAGGGGGGATGGAGGCCGGAGACTGCCAGATGGTGTTGGCGTTCGCCTGGATAGTTCTTATGAAGGGCAGGGCGACCCTGGTGGGAGCATCTGCTGAGAGGATGGTGACAATCGGATCCTCTATTTCGGAGACCTCCTCGGCTTGCAGACTCAGATTTTGAGCTACTCGCCTGAGGAGGTCTTGGTGCGCCCTGAGATCCAGCGGGGGGGGGCTGCTGGAGGAGGTACCAGCCACCGCTTCATCAGGGGAGGAGGATGAGGAGACCCCCGGCAAGAGAGTGTCTAATGGAGGGTCTCCCTCGGCCCTCGCCTCTGCCTCAGGAGCCAGAGCGGAATCTTGTTGCTTGGACCCTTCCTCCCCATCCGGGGAGGGAGGGGGGCGAGACAATGAGGCTTCCGGCACCCTGCGCTCCGCCGTCGCAGGCCTAGCAGGGAGCTGTTGGGGCCCCTGGGCTTGATGGTATGCCCAGGGTGTCCAGAACCCCCATTGCTGCGGGCCTTGGTCTTGTTGAGGCGGATCGCCAAATAGCGCCGCCTGCCGGTCGGTGCCCAGCGCATACCCGCTGTCCGTTTGGGAAGAGACCGACGGCTGTCTAGAAGGCCACGGCGGGGCTGACCTTGGTTGGTAAGGGTCCGCGCGGGTCGGCACGGGCGAACGTCTCGGTGCCGGGGACCGGTGCCGGGAGTAACGGTGCCGGGATCGGGACCGGGACCGGGTTCTGTGACGGTGCCGGGATCTGGACCGGTACCGGCCGCCGCTTCGGTGCCGGGATCGGGACCGGGACCTGCCACCGACGCGGTGCCGGGAGGTCGACCGGGACCGGGACCTGCCACCAGCTCGGTGCCGGGAGGTCGACCGGTGCGGCGAGTAACGTCGGGACTGGCTCCTGGAGTCGCGGTGCCGGTATCGGTGGCTGGAGTCCGACCGCTGCCGCGAGTGCGACCGGTACCGCCGAGGGGAGCGGTGCCGGGACTGCGAGCGGCGGCGGGATCTGGAGCGACCGTGGCATCGGGACCTCGATCGTGAGCGTGAGTCCCGAGACGGTGCCGACATCATGGGCTTGCCTCTGGACACGACCCGCACCGGAGGTACCGGGGGTGGCAGCTGAGTGGGCTCAGTCAGGGCTATGAGGTCCCGAGCCGAGGCGAAGGTCTCCGGCGTGGATGGGACCAATATCTCAACCCCAGATCTCATGGGGGAGCTTGGCGGCACCGGACTCGACGGACCCGCCGGGCCCGGAGTCAACGGTGCCGGCGGCGCCGCAGCCGACGTTGAGGCCGGGCGCTCCAGTCGTGTCTGCCTGGCCGGAGTAGTAGACTTCGACGGCCTCGGTTCTGTCCCCGGTGCCGGAGAAGGTCGGTGCCGGGGAGTCTTTTCGGTGCCGGTGCGCTCCGGTGCCGGCGCCGAGATCACGGCCTGCGAAGCCGCCGGGTCAAGTGCCGCCTCCATAAGGAGAGTTCGGAGTCTTTGATCCCTCTCCTTCTTTGTTCTTGGCTTAAAAGCCTTGCAGATGCGGCACTTGTCCGATCTGTGCGCTTCCCCCAGGCACTTCAGGCACGCGTCGTGGGGGTCGCTGGTGGGCATAGGCTTCTTGCAGGCCGCACACTGTTGAAGCCCGGCGAACCGGGCATGAGCCCGGTGCCAGGTGCCGGGAAGGGCTAAGCCCCCGGCGAAGAACTATTTACAACTTATTTAACTTAACTACTATCTATCTACACTTAACAATCTAATTAACAACTATAACAGTACGAGAGGTAATCGAGAGATAACAAGGAGAGCTAGGGACGTGGAGGACAGCTATGCCGCGCTCCACAGTTCCAACGACCGACACGGCGGTAAGAAGGAACTGAGGAGCGGGTGGGCCGGCAGGGATATATATTGGGCGCCATGGCGGCGCCACTCCAGGGGGCGACCTGCCGGCCCACTGGAGTTGCTAGGGTAAAAAGTTTCCGACGAACGTGCACGCGCGGCGCGCACACCTAACTGGAATGGATGTGAGCAATCACTCGAAGAAGAACCTCAATGCAAATCTTCACATAACAGAGCCTTCAGCAGCCAATCATCTAAATATAGGTAGACAAAGATACCCGGTTTTCTTCGATGCACTGCTACTACAGAAAGACACTTAATATAGACCTTTGGCACTGTAGAAATGCCAAATGGCAGAACCTTGTACTAAAAATATCTTGGTGCTATCACAAAATAGATTTACTTCAGATGATTTAGTCAATTAGAGTTATGGAAATATACATATTTTAAATCAAGAACTGCAAACCGATTCATACTTTGAAATGATGGAATTATAAATGCAAGGGTTAATATTCCAAACCAAACTTCCAGAAGAACTTGTTCAACTTACTTAAACCTAAGCTTGGACAGACCACTTCACTGCCTGGTAATTAGCCCCCCTAATACCTAAAAAGTGTTGATTTAGTTTCAGATCTATTGAATGAATACATGCATATCATACACAAACACACAATGTCTCTCCAGAGCAGGATCTTTGCACTGTGGCGGCATAAAGAGCTTCAAAATCTGTGGTTATGCTTTATCTTCAGTGATAAGACCTTTGTTTGCAGGACTACCAATTCAGCAAATTTCATGTGCACTATATTCTTTAGAAAAAAAATTGAAAAAACTAATATCCAGATAAATTCTCAGTGAAATTTAATATATTTCAGGGTTTAGAATTTATTTTACTGTACAGGAATAAATTAATGTTCCTTTGAATGTCTCTGTTTTGTTTCTATGTCATGTATATCTACTGATAGTAAGAAGTCTCCCTTTCTTAAGATGACATTTACATCGTTTATAACAACCATGTCTTAGAGTAACTTCTTACTATGTATCCATTACTACTTGCTGGAAAGAGTCCAAAAAACAAATCAGTTGTGTGTTCTTGGTCGTTTGACGATTTGGAGGTTTTCTATGCATCTGGAGATTTCCTCCATTAAGCACAATCTGTAAGCAATAAAGATCTCAGAAGAAAGGTACTCATCTTGATTTCCCGCCCCCCGTCCAGTAAGGAATGTTTTCAGCCTTTGGCTTTGCCTTGGGCAACTGATCTTAAATAAACAGTAAATGCCAACCTTATATGTGGCTCTGCTCAATTCTTTTTCATTTTGTGACTGGGGACCATAGATGTATTTCTTTTCTTCCCTTCTTTAACAAAGCAAAGTTGTCACAATAGAAATTAACTATAAGATATATCATACATAGCAAAAAAAAGTGTTTAAAGTTTACAACTTTGGGGCCTCAAAGGACACTGATGACCTGACAAGATGATGGAATGTTTAGAGCCTTGTATATCAATTTTTTAAACAGGCAGAAAAAAAGATCCGTGCAAAAAATCAACTGTAGCAAGAATTGTACTAGTTCACCAAACAGTCCTCAAAAGAAATCCATAACATGAATAAATTCAACATTTATATCATAATAATTCTTCATTTACTATCTTATAAACAAAATCAAGTAACAATGTATAAATGTTGAGTATACAGAGAAAGCTACTTCATTTTTGCAATCTATTACTACTGCGTAGGTCATGGTCGTATCACAATTATTTAAATTCAGGAGCAATACTTCACTGACAATGTACTGCAGTGCTTTAGGCTACAATCATCTCACAATGCCTGAAGGGTTATTACAGTGGAAAAATTCTACTGAGGACAATAAAAGATCCTTACCCCTTCCCGAAGGCACCTCATTAGCACAGTGTAAGCAGCCAAGGGAACAACCCAGCATTCTCTGTGGTGCTCCTTTTTTTCTTCCTGTAATGAAGTGGTAGCATCAGCAATGAAGCTAACAGCACAAATGATATTAACCCTTTAAATAAAAAAATCATAATATTTCAGCCATGAAAAATACACCCAACAGATTTTAAAAGGTTAATATACATATGTCAACTGAATAAAACCTAGAAGATAGATTAAATTCTGGAACAAAAAGTTGAATTTGATATTTTGAATTTTTATGGCACAAAAGTTGATTTTTATTATATGGTTGAAGCATGATGTAAAATTCCCATGAGTATTTGTCCTAAGGTTTGTATTTTTCATTGGCTCAATGTAATTCATACTCAAAGCCAGTCCTACAATCTCAGCTATCATTTTGATTAATTCGTTACCTATTTTTACCTAAACACACTATTTTTTGCTACCACATTTGAAACTTCAATGAACAGTCCATTTCAACTTGCATCAATCCACTTCTAGTATGAAATTAAGTAATTTTCTACTCATACAATAAGATTTATCTACACTGTATTTTTTCTTTTGATCTATAGCAGCAAAGGCACTGTATATCAGCAGATCCACAGACTTATACTTTTTTTTAAAGCATTCAAAAAAAAAAAGTCTCAGATCATAGTTCAACAGCAACAACATAAAAAGATAACATGTCTCTTGCACAATGGTACAGCCTGTGTCCCATTTCAGGGACATCCAACTAAGAATTGGATAGAATTGGTGGCAAATAAAGCAAGTCCTTCTCCCAAATGAGAATCCGTTCTCTTCCCAACTTCAGAAGTTTCTAAAGTACTAAAAATAGGGGGAAAAAATCTTTAAGAAATGATTGTGTTAAAATTATATCTAGAAATACATTTGCTTACTGCCCCTCAATTTAAAAAAGTTGTTAAAGAAAATTTGTTCTTGAAAAATATGCAGAAGTTATTAGAGTAGCTTATTCAAGACCCAGTATGGAGCACTTGGAAATCTGCTATTTATCTAGAGAGAACTAACAATATTCCGGAATCCTTACTTACCAGTCCTATTGGAATAGTCTTGTTCTATTCACTAAAATGAGGCTATTATTCCATTATTAGTGGTAAACAGATTGCTGCTTCTAAAAAATGGCATATTACAAATTGTCAGGTGAATAGAAGGCTATTTGGATTTTCTTTAGTATAGAAAGAACCTGCAACAGTTCATGAAAACAAATGGCCCATTTGGGCACTAACCTGCATTTGATAGCATAGAGGTGCTAGTAATTGCAGGAGAAAAACATTTACTAGGAAAATTAAAGAGAATAATTTTTTAATGTACTGCTTACTCTAAAAAGCCTAGGATGTACAAAGTGATCAGGTTAATGTTGCAGAAACAACATTAATTTTCTGTGTCTCCTGACTTTTGAGATTCAATATATATTTCAACATCACCATTCCATTAATAAGATATACTAGTTGAAGAAAAGCGATTAATGAATTGCTTTCCATATATTTTCCTTTCCAAGGAACACAAATACGTACAACCCTAATCAAAAATCAAATACTTCATTTCTTTCATTCCAACATTATCATTTCTTAAACCTTGTTTCATTCAAAGGGAGAATAAATTTTAAGTTGATTACAAACGGTATCAATAGATAGACGTTGATAAAAACTCAGTTTAATTTCTTTTGAGCTCTATGTCAGCTAACTACCAATTCAAAAGTGTGGTGTAATTTCCCTTGGAACTGACACATGCAAAAATGATAGATCTGTCAAGTTACATGGTATAACCAGGGGAGATTCAATTTAACGCCAGCCATGGACATCTAACCCTGGGCTATGATGTCCTCTCCCCTGCCTTTTTTCTTCTTAATTTATCTGCAGATATTTATACAGATATATTCTAATTTACATTTTTTCTTCACATTACTGTTAAAGAAAATCCGAGATTAAATGCTCAAAGTAACCCCAACATTTGAGAAATATTACAAAATGTCAAAAGGATGTGAAAGTCATCTCTGGACACTAGCAAACTGGGTTTTAACCCAAGTTTGCCTTTCCCCATCCACTGCAAAAGCGAATAGGGAAAAATAACTCTAACCTTACATTACAGCCCAATCAAGTTCAAGCAGAGGATGCCTTGTAAGGAGGAATAAGGGCTTGTCTACCCAGTGCCAGCAAAGCACTCTAGAGGGGTGTGATTTGTAGAGCACTCTAATGTGCTGTGCTCCATGTAGGTCCCTCTGATATGTTCTTGAAAGTGCTTAGTTCACATTAATGTAGTCCTATACCATATTAATTATAAGAGAACATGCATTTGGGCTGTGCAGGACACAACGTGAATACTTTTGTGTGTAAGAGAAATTACTAATTGTAACTGGAGTTAACCAATGCTCATATCCACTTTAGACCCTCGCTCTGGTCTTGTGCACTTATGAAATTAATATACTAATATTCAAAACATTGAGATAATATAGTTAATGCATATGCCTCAAGGGACACAAAGTATAACATGCAATATCCTTTCGTATCTTTTTAATCTGAAGCGATCTACATTTCTAAAGAATAAAAACAGAATTTCAATTCTTAAAAGAAGAAAAAAGACTCATATGGGGGTTTAGAAAAAATGTCATCTTCTGTTATTACTATTAATAGTATTTCTCTTTCTACAAAAGCTAGCATTGTCTAGAAAATGCTACTCCACTAACGGCTGGTTGAGAACATTGTTCTTTTTGTTGCTATTTCGACGGTCCAAATACAGCCTATGTCAGTAATCATCAAAATTTGCCATTTGAAATTACTTTATCTCAATCCAGTTCCTAGAGGACAGCTGTTCACATAAAAAACAAAACTACAACAACAACAAAAAAACACTTACAATTGGAACCTATATTGACAGTCTCTGCAGAGGACAATGGAAGTAAACTACCGATTCAAACTTAAAGATGGTCTCCCTCCTGGTAAGTTTTGAAAAACAATGCAGGGGCAGGAAGGGCAAAATGCTACACTGCTGTCTACATTATACTCTACCTTACCTGTGCATTGAGACAGAGGACCATAATATACTTAATTCTGTATTTCTTGCTTTTTGTGCAATACAATTTCAGTTAAGTACTCAATTGCTTTTTAACATGCCAGATGCAGGGCAACACTGATCCATGTACATCACCACTGAAATGCAGGCAAGGGAATGTTCAGGACTGGCTCTAGACATTTTGCCGCCCCAAGCACGGCGGCACGCCTCGGGGGGGTGCTCTGCCGCTCGCTGGTCCAGCGGCTCCGGTGGACCTCCCGCAGGCGGAGCCGCAGGACCAGCGGACCCTCCGCAGGGACGCCTGCAGGAGGTCCACTGGAGCCGCCTGCCACCCTCCCGACAACCAGCAGAGCGGTCCCCGCGGCATGCCGCCCCAAGCACGCTCTTGGAGCGCTGGGGCCTGGAGCCGGCCCTGGGAATGTTGCACCAGTGAACCAGTGTCCAAATTCACTCACATTCAAATCACCCAGAAAGGCCCATTTGTTTTATGACTTTCTTTGTGGGTGGGGAAGGAATCATCTGAGAATAGAGTTGTAAGTATGGAGGGAAATCAGTGATTGTGGAAGAAGCTTTTAACAGTTGGAAAAAGCTTTTAATAATTTATGGAGACTGGTTTGGGGCTTTTTTCATTTTTTTTTTTAAAGTAAATCCCCATCCACTGCTTTGAAAATGTAGGGATAACATCTAAGAGCTATTTTCTACTGTGCATACAGCATCAGTGGCCTAGTAAAAGCAAGACAGTTTAATGAGACTACATGAACTGCCACTGTTACATGAAAACATTTCAATCCTGCTACCATCATTCTGGATTCCTTCCTTCCAAGGGGGGAAATACCATCACATGAATTAGAAGCACTAAAGGCTTCATTTCAGTTTTAAAATGCCTCTTTCAGCAAGAGCAAAGGAACATTTTTAGAAATAACAGAGCATTGAGAAGTGTAAACTGGGATAACTGAGAAAAAATGAAAAAAATCTACAGTGAAAGAGTGTAAGAAATGTAAACAACGATGTTAAAACTTCTATAATCTGTCCTGGAGATTCAAAAAGTAGAGGGGGAATATAAAATGGCAACCAAATAATTCCATGGCCCCTTTACAAGTTACATTTTATTACTAACAAGAGCTTCAGGCATTTCCTTCTCTTAATGGCAGTAGCTAATGAAAGAGAGCGAGAGAAAGTGGGCTCAACAGTGTGGGATTTTAAAGACTTGCAAATCCCCTGTACTTTTAAGGTCACAGCACTTGAACATATTCAACATTAATAAGGCATGCACTTGACGGTAACAAATGCTACGAATACCCACATAGGATGTTTACCTTACTTCTGAAAAGGATTTGAAACATTAAAAAGATTTGCAAAGATCTTATAGACTTACCTGACTGGCTATCAGGAAAAGCACCTCCCCAAGGGCGGGTAAAAGGCATTGTTTCAATTTGCTGTTCCTGAAGTTTTCTCTGATCACTTCAGTTAGGAGTATGACTGCCTAAAATATAAGATATGATAGGCCTTAATTGGCAACCCTCAGACAAAACTTACACTGAAACATGCCACGGGGCAGGGCCGACGCTTCCATTTAGGTGACCTAGGCGGTCGCCTAGGGCACCAGGATTTGGGAGGGCGGCATTTTGCCACCCTCAGCAGCAATTCGGCAGCGAGGGGTCCTTCCATGCTCCGGGTCTTCGGCGGCAATTCTGCGGCGGGTCCTTCACTCACTCCGGGACACGCAGCCAAAGTGCCCCGAAGACCGCAGCGGAAGGACCCCCCCGCTGCAGAATTGCCGCCAATGACCGGGAGCACGGAAGGACCCCTGCCTAGGACTCCAAAAACCCTGGCGCCGCTCCTGCCATGGGGGGCACTCTGCCAGTCGCCGGTCCCGTGGCTCCGGTGGACCTCCCGCAGACATGCTCCACTGAAGCCGCGGGACCAGTGGACCCTCCACCAGAGCAGCCTGCCGCCCTTCCGGTGACCAGAGAGCCCCTCGCAGCATGCCGCCCCAAGCACGCACTTGGTGTGCTGGGGCCTGGAGCTGCCCCTGCACTGAAAACCAGCCGAGATGTGCCTGAGACCCAATTCTACTCCTGTAGTCTTCACTCAGGCAGAACCTTCATGCACATAGAACTAGGTTGGCTAAGAACAACAGGAAGAAATTTTTAAACTACAATGTGAAACAACTGAGAGTATTGCCTATATTATCGATAGTAGTGATCCTTAAAGTCAATTGTTTCCAAAAGTTACTGCACGCTATGTACCTGAGATGCTCAGTTATTTTTACATACTTTATATAAGCGGTAATTATGGTATCACACACACCATGGTGTGCTAATACTTGAAAATATCAGCTTTTTCATGACTACTGTAAAATATATTATTACCGCTTATACTACCCTCTTCAGAGGATCAGTAAAACATTACTAGCTACAAATCTTGATACACACTGGCAAGAGTAACATTTAATATTTCATATAAATAATAGAGCTTCCTACTGCATGCTTAGGTCCATGATATTTTAAAATGTACAAAAAAAAGTACAAAGCTCAACAGCAATTTGAAAACAAGACTATAGAAACAAATGCATTATCACCACCTTTGGCATAACGAATATACTGTGCACTATTTCACTCTTCCATCAGTAAACACTTCCTCTTCCATTCCCCTTTAAAAACCAAAAGTACCTCTTGTCAGTTTGAGGAGAAAGTTCCTATGTTTAGTTTATGCTTTTTTGCTGGGGAACAACTGGTTGCAGACTTGTTAAGCAGTATTTTTATTTTTATTTTTTCTTTAAAGTTTGTATCTCCCAAGACAAGTGTCACACAGTCATTAATTCCAAGATCTTGGATGTCTACTTTGTTTTCAGTACCTGATGGGAAAAGTAAAAAAATCTATCCAATGAAGTCTGTTCATATCTGATCAATCAAATAAAAACTAAACAAATAATGTACTGGCAATATTCTTTTCATTGTTCAATTCTCATCTAATTTTATACTTCCATATGGATAAAGAGTACTCTAACCCATGGAGTTTGATGTGCCACCTTTTTAACATACAAGTAGTAAAGAGAAGGGTCACTCAGAAACAGAGACCAGATACAATTCCTAACTGAGATGGATCTAGGCCTCACTACAAAAGACAAACTAGAGAGACTTACAGTCAGAGCGCTTGTCTTTAACATGCCCTTCTCCAAGGCACAATGAACATGGAGTGTGGGGTCAATATTAGGGATCACATCCCACATGACAGTGTTTAAAACCTGGTTAGTGCATTTCAAACTAAATGCTACTTAACTACCTATTACTACTAATTAACTAAATACAAAGAGTACCACTATAACCAACTATATACACAGGATCATAAAAAAGTACCCTGACAGAAAAATATGAAGCAAGATACAAAAGACCAGACATACTAGTCAGACCAATGGTCCATCCAGCCCAGTATCCTGTTTTCTGATAGTGATCAATGCTAAGTGATTCGGAGAGAATGAACAGAACAGGCAATCATCAAATGATCTGGAACACAGAAGCTAGGGACACTCAGAACATGGAGTTGCATCCCTGATCATCCTGGCTAACAGCCAGTGATGAACTTATCCTCCATGAACTTATCTAGTTCTTTTTTGAATCCTGTGATAGTTTTGGCCTTCACAACATCCCCCGGAAATGAGTTCCACAGGTTAACTATGCATTGTGTGAAGAAATACTTTGTTTTGTTCGTTTTAAACCTGTTGCCTATTAATTTCATTGGGTGACTCCTAGTTCTTGTGTTATGTGAAGGAGTAAAAAATACTTCCTTATTCACCTTCTCCACACTAGTCAAAATTTTATAAACCTTTATCATATCCCCTCTTAGTCATCTCTTTTCCAAGTTGAACAGCCCCAGTATTTTTCTCTCTCCATATATGGAAGCTGTTCCATACCCCTAATCCCACTTGCTTCTGGTTATCACTATTGTCTTTTAGCTTACATTTTAATTTAAAAAACAATAATAATCGATTTTAAAACTTGTAATATACAATACAGAACAGTTTGAGAGAGAAAACCAATAGTTTGGTTCAGTGGTTCTGAACTGAATAACAACTGATATTGGCATCTTCTTCCTCATCAGATGTGTTATTTATGGGATAACATATATACTTTATTTCATATAGTATAGCTATATATCTTCCAATTTAAAAAACAATGATTTGTGCACCGTCTATGTAACAATAGGTTTCTATCATTTACTGTTATCCATCTCACTTCCCTCAAGCTGTCTGTCACACTCACTTGTTGTACCTTCCCTTAAAATTAGACTACAAACCATTCAGGAAAGGAACAGTGTCAGCCTATGTATTTCTATAGTGCCTAACCCAATGAGACCCTTATCCTGAATGTGGCTTTTATACAACTAGTACTAATCCAAACATACACAATATGGGACACTGAAGGAAAGAACAGTAGTGGATAGCACTGAAAAGTTAGCATTTACCAACCATTATCACAAATTTCCTAATCCAAGTATAGAGGAAAATTCGTGCCTCTGAAATACCACTCTGTGGTAAATGTTATCAAATACTGACTTTTTAATGGTGAACACTTAATAAATTAGCCCTATGATTTTGCTGAACACATTCAAGGAACCAAGTTCTCCGTAGCCATAGACAAAACATGCACACCTAAAATGATGTGGCTCATTGAGTCAGAGAGGTATCTTGGTTCCTCCCCAAATCCATGGCGAGGCCCTTCTCAGTAACCTGCAACTGGAACTATGGGAGAGATGTGGTGCAGAGCCTAGGGATCAGGAATTCTGGTCTACAAATTTGCCTTGACAAAAAATGGGCCCTAACTAATCTCTCCATTCTCCCACAAACACAAATATTACTTTTACTCCTGATAGGAATAATATAGGATAGATTACAGGTGTAAATTAACTCTGCTTTAGGGCCAAATATGCAAGTACAAAATTTGGGCCGTAGACTTTTTGTTCAAGGTTAAAGGGCAAGAACTTAAGCAATAAATAAATAAATAAATAAAAAGTCCAGTTGTATTTTATTACTTGGAAAAAAAACTGTGTAATAAAGTCAATTTATATTAATTATCGACAATATGTCATCTCTCCCCACTCTGGCTATTTTTTTTCTTTTCTATCAGCCTACTTTTTCCCTATTGAGCAATTAGTAAAGAACACTAAGTCCCACAGTATTTTGAAAAGGCATTTTAAATGTAACACATCAGTTAGACATTTTATACTAGCTGTCAAGTTGGATGAACATAATAGATATAGTTACAATAAAAAAGAGCTAAGATACAAGATTTATATCTGGATAGACAGCAATTAGCTATATGTATGACAAAATAATATGTCGATTCAATATGTTATTCCTTGGAAATTTTCACCCCAATTCAGGCATCTAGAAGTTTCTCTGCAGTTCAGAAGCCAGTATTGTAGTCTGTTCACAAACAAGAGCTATTTTATACCTTATGAAGTAGGTGGCAGAGATTTACAACATTACTCCATTTTTAATCCATTGGTACGAGGTGTCAGAAAGCATTAATGGGAATTAAAACACATTAGTAATGCTGCAGACCCTTACAGAGATAAAACTGACTATACTTCCAGCATAATAGAAATTGCTGTAGAGCTCAATGTCTTGTAAGTAGACACACATCATGTTATGTGTGCTGATAACAACAAAACAACTTCACTTTCCTTTGAACAGAGTACTCTCGCTTGGCTGCAAAAGTAGGTTATATACAGTATTAGCACTAAACAGAAAAATAACCATCTCTATTATAACTTTTTTAAAAGTACACAGGAAAAAGCACATATACTCTGTTACAAAGAAAGATAATGGTGTTTCTTAGAATATCCTAAAATACTGATTTGCATAAAAGTGGTGAAAAGGTGATGGTGCTATCATCGGTTGAACACTATAAAGATTTGGAAATATCTTCACAAAAAATATGGCAAGTTCATTAGACTTGTGTTATTTGTGTATCTGGAGGACATCGCTGTATTCTTAAAAATGATTTCAGGACAAATTATTATCTGTCTGAAAATTCAGTAAGGCCATTCATTAAGGCCAAGATAACATTTCTAGATACCTTAAATGACTGCTTCTTGGAGCAGCTAGTCCTGGAACTCACAAGAGGAGAGGCAATTCTTGATTTAGTCATACATGGAGCATAGGACCAGGGTCCAAGAGGTGAATATAGCTGGACCACTTTGTAACAGTGACCATAATTAAATTTAACACCCCTGTGACGGTGAAAACACCACAGCAGCTCAACACTGTAGCATTTAATTTCAGAAAGGGGGACTACACAAAAATGAGGAGGTTGGTTAAACAGAAATTTAAAAGGTACAGCAGTGAAAGTAAAATCCCTGCAAGCTGCATGGAAACTTTTTAAAGACACCATACTAGAAACTCAACTTAAATGTATACCTCACATTAAATAACATGATAAGAGAACCAAAAAAGAGCCACCGTGACTAAATAACACAGTAAAAGAAGCAGTGCAAGGCAAAAAGGCATCCTTTAGAAATGGAAGTTAAATCCTAGTGAGGAAAATAAACAGGAACATAAACTCTGGCAAATTAAGTGTAAAAACATAATTAGGAAGGTCGAAAAAGAATTTGAAGAACAGTTAGCCAAAGACTCAAAAAGTAATAGCAACTTTTTTTTCTAAGTTCATCAGAAGCAGGAAGCCAGTGCATGATCAAGATGCTAAAGGAGCACTCAAGGACGATAAGGCCATTGCAGAGAAACTAAATGAATTCTTTGCATCGATCTTCACAGCTGAGGATGTGACGGAGATTTCCAAACCTGAGACATTCTTTTCAGGTGACAAATCTGAGGAACTGTCCCAGACTGACGTGTCATTAGAGGAGGTTTTAGAACAAATTGATAAACTAAACAGTCATAAGTCACGAGGACCAGATGGTAGTCACCCAAGAGTTCTGAAGGAACTCAAATGTGAAAATTGCAGAACTACTCACTGTAGTCTGCAACCTATCTTTTAAATCAGCTTCTGTACCAAATGCCTGGAGAATAGCTAATGTGATGCTCATTTTTAAAAAGGGCTCCAGAGGTGATCACAGCAATTACAGGCCAGTAAGCTTGACTTCAATACCAGGCAAACTGGTTGAAACTATAGTAAAGAACAAAATTGTCAGACACATAGATGAACATAACTTGTTGGGGAAGATTCAACATGTTTATTTAGAAAGGGAAATCATGCCTCACCAATCAACTAGTATTCTCTGAGGATGTCAACAAGCATGTGGACAAGGGGGATCCAGTGGATATAGTGTACTTAGTTTTCAGAAAGCCTTTGACAAGGTCCCTCACCAAGGGCTATTATGCAAAGTAAGCTGTCGTGATAACAGGGAAGCTTCTCTTATAAACTGGTAACTGGTTAAAAGATAGGAAACAAAGGGTAGGAAAAAATGGTCAGTAGTCAGAATGGAGAGAGGTAAATAAAGGTGTCCTCCCAGGGGTCTGTATTTGGACCAGTCATATTCGACATATTCATAAATGATCTGGAAAAAGGGGGTAAACAGTGAGGTTGCAAAATTTGCAGGTGATGCAAAACTACTCAAAATAAATCCCGGGCAGACTGTGAAGGATCTCTCAAAACCAGGTGACTGGGCAACAAAATGGCAGATGAAATTCAATGTTGACAAATGCAAAGTAATGCACATTGGATAACATAATCCCAACTATACATCTAAAATGATGGGGTGTAAAGTAGATGTTACCACTCAAGAATGAGATCTTGGGAGTCATTGTGGATAGTTCTCTGAAAACATCCACTCAATGTGCAGCAGCAGTCAAAAAAGCAAACAGAATGCTGGGAAGCACTAAGAAAAGGATAGATAAGAAGACAGAAAATATCATATTGCCTCTATATAAATCCATGGTACGCCCACATCTTGAATACTACGTGCATATGTGGTCGCACATTTCAAAAAGATATAGTGGAATTAGAAAAGGTTCAGAAAAGGGCAACAGAAATTATTAGGGGTTTGGAATGGCTTCCACATGAGGAGATATTAGTAAGACTGGGACTTTTCAGGTTGGAAAAGAGATGACTAAGGGGGGGGTATAATAGAGGTCTACAAAATCATGACTGGTGTGGAGAAAATTAATAAGGAAAGGTTATTTACTCCTTCTCATAACACAAGAACTAGGGGTCATCAAATGAAATTAATAAGCAGCAGGTTTAAAACAAATAAAAGGAAATATTTCTTCACACAACGCACAGTCAACCTGTGGAACTCCTTGCCAAAGGATGTTGTGAAGGCCCAGACCATAACAGCGTTCAAAAAAGAACTAGTAAATTCATAGAGGATAGGTCCATCAATGGCTATTAGCTAGGATGGGCTGGAATGGTGTCCCTAGTCTCTGTTTTCCAGAAGCTGGGAATGAGCGACAAAGGATGGCTCACTTGATTTGATCATTACCTGTTCTGTTCATTTCCTCTGGGGTACCTGGCATTGGCCACTGTTGAAAGACAGGATACTGGGCTAGATGTATCCTTGGTCTGATCCAGTAAGGCCTTTCTTACAAAGTACCCAGACTGCTCATTCCATGCATTCACAAGCATCCTCAGCAGCTTTCTTAGCACAGATTCCTATCCAGAACATTTGTAAAGCGGCAACTGGATCATTGGTGCACACGAACTCCTTCCATTACATTATTATCCATTACTCTAAGGAAGATGCCAAATTTGGTTGAGCTGTATTGTTGTCTATATGTACAAAAACTCCGATCCTCTCTCATATATTACTGCTTGGGAGTCACCAAGAGTGCAGTCCACATGTACACTCTCACAAAGAAGAAAAAAAATGATTACTAACCTTTTGTAACTGTTCTTCGATATGTGTTGTACATGTCCATTTCATGAATGGCCCTCCTGCCCCTCTATATTGGTGTTTTTGGAAAGAAAGAACTGAGGGGGTGTGGGGTCAGCTGGGTGCTTTATATCAGCAATAGTGCCGCTTGGCAGGAGAAGGTGCTAAAGCTGCCCTGATGGGTATCCCTGAGGGAAAAATTTCCCACAGCTGTACATGTGGCACGTGCATATCCAGAGTGGAATGGACATATACAACAGTTACAAAAGGTGAACAACACTTTTCTTCTTGTGGGAGAAAACTGCTATTTGCAAAATAAAATTTAAAAACTTATTTAATTTATATTTAATTAAATTATACTGGTGAGTGTGTGGAAGTAGATGGAAACCGAACAGTCCAAGGCAAAAAAAAAATTGTAAGATAATGTTTTTTGTAATCCATAGGATTGTAAATGATAAGGTTGGAAAAGGCCTCCTACGTCATCTTGTTGTTTTCAGCTTGTGAACAGGAGCAGCAGAAAGTAAATAAAAAATACATAAATTAATAATTTCCCCTTGGAAACTCTCTCATTTTATACTTCATTCTTTTTGAGTATAGCATCACACATTTTACCCCTGCTTCCTTTGAAAATAATTCAGGAAAACAGAAGTAAGGCTTTATTACGAATGCACATCAGGGCAGAAAGAATGAGCTGAATTTGTAGATGTAATGAAATGCCATTCATTAGCATTTTTATCTCTTATATAAACTGAATTCTTTGTGTGCAAATTATTGTATTTTCATGCTAGTACAGCATTGACAAAGTAAGGGTAAATGTCTTATGAAGTAAAGTAGTATATGCGTAAATTAATACCATTTCATAGGGATGAATTTTGAATATAGCTATTTTGTATATTGCAGTTTTTTAAAATATACATTAAGGTTTCTCTTTACATTTGCTTCTGTAAAGAACACATAGCATTTTTTAATAGATCAAAAACAGAGATCCACCAGAAGGAAAGAATTGTATGCATTAAAAGGATCTGCATTTCTCCAGGAGATCTTTTAAAATTTACCATTTGGAACAACTTTGCTGCTGTTTATTTAAAAAAAACAAAATCCTGTTACATCTGGACTGCTCCCACTACTCTGCAGTTTCCAGAGGCGGTTCAAAGCTGTGGCATAGTGTGTACTGGCCATGCCGCCTTCTGCTTGCTGCCAAATCTACTGCCTCTGTGGCAGCAATCAAGTGGTGGTTGATTTGCTCCCACCCTTCTCTTTTGCCTTTATTATTCTGAAGTTATTTTTAGGCAGTAGTGAGCTTTTATTTGTTCCAAGCCACCTTCCTTGTTCAGGGTTTATGCCACATCATGGCCACAGCCACCTGGAGCCTTTGCTGTAGCACTCTCCTGGTGAGCTCCTCTTCCCCCTTTCAGGCATGGCAGAGCAGTCTCACAAGCACTGGGCAAAGTCCGAAACGTGCTCTATATATCAGGGAGCTTTCCAAGGCTCAGCAGAAAGTGAATTATGGCTAGCTGTCTCCCAGCCAGATGACCCTAGTGCTGTTAAGGCATGGGCTCTGAGAAAGATAAATATATTGGGGCTCTTACCACCCCCGCAAGTTGCCATGACTCATCACACAAAAATCTGAACTGAGAGAGAGGAGCCTGTTCGGCGGAGTTGAAACAGTTTTCAATATTGTTGCCAGCCCAGGGAGTCAAGCCATAGGTAGGTTTTTATCCAGGACATCTTGGTGTACTTGTTACACTTTCAGACTTCTGGTCTTGCACTTAGTTAGTTGGGAGTCCACCTGATGGTTATTTTGGAATTTCATCCTCCCATTCATGGGAAGTTGGTGTTTTCAAACTCCATGGCAGTGACATTCTTGAAAGGAGTTACTTGTCTCCATCTGCCAGTTAAAGAGCTGGTTCTTTTGTGAGACTGTGATACTGTCTTAGTATCTCATGTTGGACCTCTCTTTGAACCTCTGGCAACTTCTTCTTTCTCCTTTTGGTGCCTGAAAACTGTCTTCCTTTTGGCAATAACAGCTGCAAGGAAAGTGGGTGAGTTGCATGCTTTGATGGTGAAGCCCTCTTACATGCAATTTTTTAAAGACAAAATAACCCTATGGCTGCACCCTAAGTTTTAATTGAGTGGTTTCCCAGTTTTACTTGAACCAAGCTGTATATTTACTAGTGTTCTTCCCTAAGCCCCATTCAACCCCGAAGAACAACGCGTTCACTTGTTAGATGTCAGGCAACGTTTAGCTTTTCATCTGGATAGAACCAAACCTTTCTACTCTTCATTTCATTTGTTTGTTTCATATGCAGACTGAATGAAGGATAAAGTGGTCTCTTGCAGATGACCTCCAGGTGGATATTTTCCTATATCACCATAGGATACGAAGTAGCCCAGGGTATGCCTCGTCTAAGGGTGTGAGCTCATTGCACAAGACCCCAGGTGACTGTCAAGTATCAGAGGGGTAGCCATGTTAGTCTGGATATGTAAAAAAGTGACAAAGTATCCTGTGTCACCTTATAGACTAACAGACGTATTGGAGTATAAGTTTTTGTGGGTGAATACCCACTTTGTCACCCACAAAAGCTTATGCTCCAATACGTCTGTTAGTCTATAAGGTGCCACAGGATACTTTGTATTTACAGAATTTCTAAGTGACATTCCTGTACTGGACATTTGCCACTTGGTCTTCTATGCATACTTTTACAAACCACTATACCATTATTGCTGCATCCAGGTCAGATACAAAGTTTGCAAAGGCAGTCCAGCAGTCCTCTTTTTAAGGATCTCCTACGAGTGCTGCTTGTGAGTCACGTAAGTAGAATACATAACTGCATCTACTTGAAGAAAAATGGTTTCCTACCTGTAGCTGATGTTCTTTGAGATGTAATGCAGAGGTGTTCCAATAGTCTGTCCTTCTGCCTTGCAGTTTGAACTTCTGATGTATACTGCAAAGGAACTAAAGGGGTCAGGGCAGTGCCAGGGGAGGGCTAAAGTCACACGTGTGAGCGCCGCCCCCTATGGGTACTGCTAGGCAAAGCTCTCTGGCTCCAGTGCACTGGGTGCACATACACCTAAGTAGAATAGACATCTGCATCACATTTTGAAGAACAGGTACAGACAGGGACTTCCCTTCAAGCCTCTGGCAACTTTTTCTCCCTTCTGTGCCTTGATTCCTTCTTCAACGGTATCTCACCTGAAGGCCTCCTTCTCTGCAGATGGGGGCCTTTTGAGCAACCTTTGTGGGTGGGATTCCTTTTCTATCTAATTCTTATTTTACTTCTTCTTTATCCCTCCCAGCTTCTGTGTCACTGTTTGCTACTTCCCAGACATAACAAAATTGTTGGAAATGCTGCACATTAGAATGGAAAATTTCTTACCCAATAATTTCCTTTCTGCTAGTAGCATCTCCCATAATTCTGCCTACCTGGATGTGGCAATGGTCAGCTCGTTAGCCAAAGGTCAGCGTTTTTTTTTTAATTTGGAGGTTACTATGCAGACAGTTGCCTGCTTTCCGTAGTTAACGAGGTGACATTGATGTTGCTGGTAATATCATTCTATGAATTTTACACATCTTTGGAATGACTCATCTGTCCATAAACAGGCTAAGGAGGCATTGGCAGCCTAGATTGTGCCAAAACTTGGAAATGCCTCCAGATACTGCAGCCCAGTCATTACAGAATTGTAGGAGATGTTACTAGCAGAAAGGAAATTGTCACGTAAGAAATCTTCCATTCTTAGTGAAGAAGAGGAGGAGGGGTGGACCAGTGGGTGATCAAGGCAATGAACAGCATTTAAATTCGAAGTGTGATAAAAGGATTCGAGCTGAACACCAAGAAAAGTAAAGATCATTCATGTCAAGGAATAAAAGCCATTTGTTTTCAAGCAGCTTGAGTCTATTAAGTCTTATTAAGCATGCCACCATTTCCAAGGCATCAGTATCACAAAATGCACAGAAATCTGGTACTTCATCTCTGCAGCACTAGCTTTTTTTTTTTTTTTTTTTAGCCACAAGGGAGGCCCAAAGAAGCTTTTCGGTAAAAAAACTAGTGCTGCAGAGATGAATGCCCACTGGACCATCCTCCTCCTCTTCATTTTCTAGCTTTCTGCTCATCTTTCCTTTCCCCAGTCAGTTTCTCAGAACATGCAAAAACTAGTTATACAGCATACTTTATCCATTGGATTTCACTGTTAATTCAAGACCAGTTCTGAACCATGACAAATCATTAGACTTTTTTGTAAAGCTGCAGCACTGTTGGAGAAAGAGTTTAAAATATGGTTTGTTTCTAACTGTGCTACAAGACAGGAATCTGTTTTTAATTCTATCAGGACATTACTGTATTGTAACCAGTTTCCAGGTATGGTACAAATTACACTGCAAATGGGACATTAGGTGCTGATCATACATTTGATGAGCAGTTGTACTTAAGTAGGCCTTTTAAAAAATCTTGTTCCTTGCTTTTAATGTGTTTTGCTTCAAATACCAATTTATCTTGTAGATCTGGTCAAACTCTCTTACTAACAAAATGCAAGACAAATTTTGGCCTTTTGTGTCTGTGAATTGTGATCAAAACAATCCTGTATTCAGAAATATTCAATTTATTATTTATTATTTATTTGTATTGCTGTAGTGTCTAGCAGTTTATGTAAGCAGATCTCAGCCTGTGGATTCTTAAAAACTTTTCACTGCCTAGTATTTGCTATTTAGTATATGTAGCGTGTGATTGATCAGCTAAGCCATATAGTATTGTTTCTGGTAGGATGGCTTTACTATTTTTAAGTAGGAGAATAAACACTAGTGAATAAGGGTGAAATCCAAAGGCCATTGAAGTCAACAGTAAGGCTTCAGTTGATTTCAATGTACTTTCTACCTGGCATAAGAACATAAGAATGGCCATACTGGGTCAAATCAAAGGTCCATCTAGCCCAGTATCTTGTGTTCCAACAGTGGCCAATGCCAGGTGCCCCAGAAGGAACAGAACAGGTAATCATCAGGTGATCCATTCCCTGTCGTCCATTCCCAGCGTCTGGCAAGCAGAGGCTAGGGACACCAATAGCCATTGATGGACTTATCCTCCATGAATTTATCTAGTTCTTTTTTGAATCCTGTTATAGTTTTGGCCTTCACAACATCGCCTGGCAAGGAGTTCCACAGGTTGACTGTGCATTTTGTGAAGAAATATTTCCTTTTATTTGTTTTAAACCTGCTGCCTATTAATTTCATTTGATGACCCCTAGTTCTTGTGTTATGAGAAGGAGTAAATAACACTTCCTTATCTAGTACTTCTGCAATTTCACATTTGAGTTCCTTTAGAACTCTTGGGTGAATACCATCTGGTCATGGTAACTTATTGCTGTCTAATTTATCAGTCTGATCCAAAACCTCCTCTAATGATACCTTAACCTGGGACAGTTCCTCAGATCTGTCACCTAAAAAGAATGGATCAGGTTTGGGAATGTCCCTCACATCCTCAGCCGTGAAGACCGATGCAAAGAATTCATTTTGTTTCTCCACAATGGCCTTACCGTCCTTGAGTGCTCCTTTAGCACTTCAATCAACCAATGGCCCCACTGGTTGTTTAGCAGGTTTCCTGCTTCTGATGTACTTAAAAAAATATATATTACTTTTTGAGTCTTTGGCTAACTGTTCCTCAAATTCTTTTTTGACCTTCCTAATTGTATTTTAACACTTCATTTGCCAGTGTTATGCTCCTTTCTATTTTACTCAATAGCATTTAACTTCTGCTGTTTAAAGTATGCCTTTTTGCCTCTCACTGCTTCTTTTACTTTGTTGTTTAGCCACGATGGCTCTTTTTTGTTCTTTTACCATGTTTTTTAATTTGAGGTATACCTTTAAGTTGAGCCTCTATTATGGTGTCTTTAAAAAGTTTCCACGGAGCTTGCAGAGATTTCACTTTTGGCAACATACCCTTTACTTGGTGATGAAACACCTGTCCATTCCTAACAACAATGGATACACAAAGTTATCCAAGATGAGATTCTCCATGAGGAGATCATGTAGATCATCCTGTCCACTATAGCCACAAAAAGTGTTAGACTGCTAAAATGGTTTAGTCCTCTATATAGGATGTTAGAGCTTGTCTAAGACTAACACCAAGGCGTGTAGTCGTTGTTCATTCCTATTTGCATGAAGCTTTAGGTAAAACACAGGTAACTAAACACGTTGACTGCTATGAAAATCTGAAACTACTTTAAGGTAGGAAACTCAGATAAGGGCATAAGTACACCTGAGCTTTAAAGAAGACAGTATGGTGGCTCCAATGTCAAGTCAGACCCATTTCTGGCAGAAGTGATTTCAGTTAGAAAAGCCACCTTCCAAGAGAGGTATAGTAAGGAGCATGTTGCTAAAGGCTAAGATGGTGGTCCCATAAGTTTAGACAAGGCCAGGTTCAAGTCCCAAGTCTCACAGGTGCAATCACTCTGTAGATCTATCTGCACCTCCCACTGCTTCTGTTGATTCCCTAGGTGCTGCTGGAGGACCACCAGGACCTGCTTAACCGCCCCCTGGAACTAAAGTGGAAATTCTGGTGACCAGCCTTGTCCCTCCATATACCAACTTGAAGGGCAGACCATCCTTCGATAAATAGGTCTTCCATATATTTAGGTTCCATCATCTAATTGTCCAAACTTAAAGTCCCAAAGTGCATTTAAAACACACACAATCCTTCCTCCTTCACTGGGGCTATTCCTCGGCCTTTCTTCAGGGCTTAGCTGGCAGCCTCTCCCATCCACTGGGTTCAATACCCTTGCAATAGACTTGTTCACCTTCCTTCCCTAGGGTTGGTACGGGAATCCAATCACACCTTTTACTCTGGATTCTGGCACAGGCCCTGTACTGAACAGCTAGGTTTGCTCCTTTACTTGTGCTGTGGTTTTCCCTGAGCCACTTTCTACCCAGCCTTTTCAGTTCCTCTTGGGGTCTCTCTTCCCTGATTAGTCATTTCTCTCCCAGGTCTCCTTGCCTAGAGTGATTTCTTCACTGCTCTGAGCTTGGCTTAGCCCCAGGGTCCCCAGCTCACAGCATAAGCCTCCTTGTTATACAGGTCACTTCTGTCTACTTTCCTAAATCTGGATTTAGGTGCTTAACTAAGCATATAAGTTTGAAAATTTGGTTTCAATTTATTAGAATACAGTGGTTTTCAACATTTTTTCATTTGCAGAACCCTAAAAAAATCCCAAAAGGAAGTGCAGAGCCTTTAGAAATCTGAAACAGTCTGTGGACCTACAGGGGACAATGAGCCACAGGTTGAAAACCACTGGAATACATTATCTATCAAGAAGAGCGAGTCTAGGGTTTGCGGCCTAGACTGCCATGTGGATGAGCTAATACCAGTCTTGATTCCATGATCCTCAGGTTGACATACAGAGAGGGTACAGCTCTATATACTGCCACTGGGAACAAATGAAGAGCAGTGAGTAACAGGACAGCAACCCCTTTGGTCAACTAAGAACTGGCAATTGAGGACAAAAGTATGGGAGATTACATGAAATCAGCCCAGTAGAGGGAGGATGGAGATTTAAACCAGACAGAAAAATTGAAACACATCCGTACAGTTCTAAAAGGGATGCTGAGAAGCCATGGGGAAAATATACGTAGAAAAGAAGAAAGGGAATTTGCAACTATATAATTCAGAACCAAATTCCAATCAGATCTTAAGATGAGAACCCACTAAATGACCTAGGCTGTGACTACCAGAGAGATTGCCTCTCTCCATACTGCCACAGCTGAGATCAGCAATGATGCTCAAGCTGCATCACCCTTGCTATACTGGACAGGGGGCTGTACAGTGAGTGCTCTCTGAGTGATCCAAGATTTTGGAATATGCTCTTCATTGGGATCTGAAATACCCCAAACTTAGCAAATCTGAGGGCATGTTGTAAAAGTCATTTATTTGATAGGAAATACCCTCAGCTTTCCCCATAAAACCCCAACAGCAATGGTACAATGGAAAGGAGCTTTTCTGTTGCTTTTATTTACTGGCTGGCTGAGTTCATTCATTAATGTTTATGGTTGTTTAATCCTGCTGCCAGGCTGAGTTTGTTATTTAACAGGAGTTTTTAAAAGCTGCAAAGTGGTCATTATATTGTGAAAATAATTGTCAGGGGCCTAGAATTTTCTGTATGGGTTTTTATTTAACTTTGTTTTGTTTTGGCAATTGTTTAAATCTAACAAAAGAAATAAAACAAGTATATATTCAGTGTGAGTTGTTTTGTTTTTTAAAAACAAGTCTAGCAACTCTAAGAAAACTTCTGAAATATTCTCAATTGGGATTAATGTAAAAACACAAATTATTGAAGTACAAGTTATTCTATGCATACATCCTATAGAGCACAAATATATACTCTATTAATTATTCAAAGAAGGGCATGGGGCAAATTGAAATCAGTTCAGCAAAAGCCCTTCTACCACCATAGTTAGGAAAATTGGTCACATGGCAGCACAGTGTCTAAGTAATAATGACAGATCTTTAGTGGACTTCATGTAGTTTTTAAACAAACCTCGTGACGGTCAGCTGACCAGAAAATTCTTAACAATCTTTGATATTTGGACTCAATGGTGAGCTGAACTCCAGCACCCTTGAACTGCCCCAAAATCAACACAGCCACTATGCTTTGTTCCTCACTGTCCGTTATGCATGTAATCCTCTATAAAAACTAATTCATGAGACCACTTTGTCTGTCCTCTGAAATTTCTCTTGAAGAACAACCTATGCTGTGACACCATATGAAACTGGGCGGCTGACAATGGATAGATTGCTGGGCTGTAGGGTTAAAAAGTTAATATAAATTAATGTACATAACTGGTTTGTATCCCTCTTCCCTACTATTGATACGTCCTTAATTTAAAGAAAAAGAAAAAAAAATAATGCAATGGACCTAACAAAAAAAAAAAAATGCATATCACTCCCAACGCTCTCTGTTCCCATCCCCTGACTGCCCCGCCCCAAACCTCTGCCCCCTCCTCCCTGACTGCCCCCCAGGAGCCCTGTTCTCTTACCCAACCCCCCTCCACCGCTCCCTGCCGCCTTACCAGCAGCAGGAGCTTGCAGCCATGACACCTGGCCAGAGCCAAGTGTGCTCCCCATACTGCCCAGTGGGAGCAGTGGGCCAGAGTGTGGCCCGCAGGGATGGGGGAATAGCAGGGAAGGGGCCAGAGACTAGGCTCCCCGACTGGGAGCTCAGGGGCCAGGCAGAATAGTCCCGCAGGCCGGATGTGGCCCACGGGCCGTAGTTTGCCCAGGTCTGGTTTAAAAGCATCCAAAATTATTGTAGAATGTCAGTGTAGTAATTTGAGGTGTTGTGTTTAAAAAAAATGAAACTCAAGAGCAGATTTTTAAGAGGCAATCAGCTTGAAGTGATGCACCCAGCATTATATATGATGCATTTTGCTCCAGGTAAGACGGCAAAGCTGCTCAGCATTCAAGAGCTCAAGATAGAACTTTAAACCAGAGGATATGGAGCTTAACAGAATTTGATTTTGTATTTTGTGTGAAGCACCTAATTATGTTTCTGTACATATGTTAAGTGACATGCAATTTATTTAACAGCTATTAATAGAAAATGAAAATGTTGTACTGTAATCATTTAAATAAGAGGCAACAGCTTAAAACAGACACCCACAAAAAAATGCTGTCAACTTTCTCCAAACAGCACTACAACCTCAGAATTAGTTGCAAAAATTACTGAAATTAAAATTCTAAATTAAAACGTAGAATTACTCATGTCACACCTAAATCCACAAACACACATGGATTTTATATAAGTAACTGTATTTACCTGACATGTGAAAGACATAGGGTGAAAGTAAAGTCCTAGCCCTAATGAAGTTAATAGCAAAACTACAATCGACTTTAATAGGTCCAGGATTTCACCCATGATGGTTGGTAGTCCTAACAAAAAGGCAAGAGAAGCCACCTTTAAATGGTATTTCTATTTCAGGGAGCAGTTCTGATTATTTGAATTTGGTACATCTTCCAATTGACTTCTATGTCCATGGTCTTTCATAGACATGTTTTTTTTTCCCCTAACAAATTAATATGAAGGTTTCATAATAAACTTCAAAATCACATTATACTTTAAATAGAAACCTCACAATAGGTGCACTAAAAATATTACAGCAAAAGTTGGCACTGCAGAGATATGAGCTAGTTAGAATCAACAAAAATCTGTGATTACAGAAAACTATATAGGCTGAAAATGGTTCTACAAGGCATCAGGTAAGATATCAAATACACTTCTATCATTATAAGCAATTAGGCAGTATCTTTTTTAAAGTCTTCTTTGATGTGAGATGTGCTATTTCCATGCACAAGCAATTTAAATATGGCCATTTTACATCTGAACTTCACTTCACTTCTGTAAAAAAAAATGAGAAGGTAACATTCTTTTATTTCTCTAATCTACAATTAAGAATTTTTGAGTCCTACATTTTCTCTACAAACAAGTTTGCCCCTGAAATAGACAACAGAAAAAAAACCCGAGTATATCATATTAAAAGTAAATATAAGTTTACCTAGCAGAGTACTAGAAATTCAATAAATAGGACATTTAGGCTTAGTAGCTAGGTGCAGGACAATAAGAAGCCAATTGTGATAATGCATAAGATTTTAATTTGATTAGACTTATCCCAAACAAATTAAAATATGCAATTAATCAAAGGAAATTGGCAGGAAGTATGATTTCACATTATAAATATTAGCAAGGCAGACAAATCCTCAAAACAAAACTTAGAGAATATAGGAATTGTCATACCAAATCAGATTTGTGGTCCATCTAATCCACCTGGTTATTTCTCTGAGAATGACCAGTACCGGATGCTTCAGAGAATGGTGCAAGAAACTCTACATTAGGCAAATGTAGGATAATCAGCCCCCCATAAAGGTCTCCTCCAAATATTTAACACTTAGAGATTGGCTTAATACCTGAAATATGAGGTTTCATAATCCTTCAGAAATGCAATTAAAAAAATTAATCATGCTATTGATCATGTACACTTTATATTCTGTGTTGTAACTGAAATCGATATATTTGAAAATTTAGAAAATGATCCAAAAATATTTAATAAATTTCAACTGGTTAACAGTGCAATTAACCATGATTAATTTTTGAGTTAATCATGTGAGTTAACTATAATTAATTGACAGCTCTAATTCAAAATACTATGGCTCTTTTGGGTAACCCTGATCACTAATTAGACATCAGTGCTTCAGGAGCCAAAGTATCACTGCTCTGGATGTTCTGGTTATCCAGGTAAATCCCAATCCCTCTTTGAAACTTGATAAATTTCTGCTTTCAATGACATCATGTAGCAATGAGTTTAACAGTCTAATTTCACATTGAGTGAATAAGTATTTCCTCTTATCAGTTTAGAATACGTCTTTTAATTTCATTGAATGTCCCCTTGTTTTTGTGTTATGAGACAGGGATAACAGAAGTTCCAATCTACCGCCTGTATACCATTCACTACACATACACACTAACACATACACACCAGCCTTGTCTCCTTTCTAAAGGAAAACAATCCCTTTATTTTCAATCTCTCTTCAAGACATTTTCCATATCCCTAGTCATTCTCACTGCCCTTCTCTGAATACCCTCTAATTCTTCAATATCCTTTTAACATGGGATGGGCAATACTGCACACAGTATTCCAGATGAGGCCGCGCCACTGATTTATATAATAGCATTGTATCTTTTTCTGTATTATTTTCCATCCAGTTCCTTGCACATACTGTTTTTTTTTTTTACCACAGCTACACATTTTGCTGAGGCTTTTCATTGAGTGTCAGATCCCTTTCCTGAGTTGATACAACAATGTAAATCCCTATAAAAGTTCACTAAAGCATCTATTAGATAGGAAAAGGGAATAAATGTCAGACAAACAGATACCTAAGTTTTAATTTGACAAGTAATATCCACAACCAAATATAAAGTACTGTTCACACTCAAAATATGGAATTATCTCAATCATACGTGCCTCATTGTACATTACTATCTGAGCTAATAAGACCTTAGCATTGCAGGAATCTAAGAACACATGGTATTTTTTATTTTTAATTAAGCTTAATTTTGCTCAAAAAGCACCATACAGGTTTGAAATATTAAAGATAAAATTGTAGTTTGCAAGCCAAGAATACTCTTTGATCTTGAGTACAACTGAAGACATCAGGGAATACAAACACTTCTGTATTCTAAAGGAAGAAATTCTGAGCCCTGCACCTGGTTTGAGCAGCTGGGCAGATGCCTAGGAGTGAGTAAAAAGATATTACACACACACTGCCCTACAGAGTGGTTGTGGAATTCCTACATGGGAACAGCTTTGGCCAAAGAGCTTTTATGTGACCCCACCTTCATGAAGGAGGAGGGAAAGAACAAGAAGATCTATGCCGTGGCTATCCATGCCCTGTCCACAGATTGCTGTGCATAGAGAGTTCACGCTGAGTGAGGCATGCAACCCCTACTCCTCCTCCGAATCATATTCATAATTTTCCCTGTTGTACTAGTGACCTTGACTTTGTCATACATTTACTATGGAGGCAGAAGATGGTTTCACAATAGAGGATTTAACAGGAATACAGGTTATGGTCAGAATACTCAATGAAGGATCAAATACATAGAACAGTCTTTTACAGATACCACTTCATCCTTGAGAAATTCAAGTATTCTGTCACTGAAATATAGGATCCTAACGATATAGTTCATCGCCCACTAAATCACTAAATCATCACCTTCATAAAAAGACATCAACTTATTTGGGGCTATTGTATGAGACCATACTAGACAACACCAGCCATGCCATTTTAATGGGGAAGATGTACCATTCTGCTGATTGACAGAAATGCAATGAATGTAATGTGCTCCCTAGCAACAGTTCTAATTTAGTGAGTGTGCCTTTTATGAAGGTGAATTCAGCTTTGATCATGTAATCAATCATAAAAATGCACCTAAAGCTCCATTCGGTAGTATAACTTTCTGAGCACAGCAGCTAAATAAATTTTCAAGTTCTCCATTGCACTTGTTAGGCTCTGACTTAGAACTTCGTAGAGCCTCATTTGTTTGGATTGATGGAACTGTAGTGCAGAAACAAGAGTAGATTTCCAGTTTATTTACTTCCTGGAAAGACTTTTTCTGGACCAATCCATGAATCCCTGTCAGAGGAGACTCATTCTGGCTAGGAAATTTTGGCCTTTTGATTGATATGTCTGCCTGCCATTTATCCAAGACCAGTTAATAAATAAACTCCATTATGCCAGATTGTTGAAGGTGAATTGCAGTAACTAATTTTATAGGTAGGAAATGCATTTTTTGAGACATTTGGTTAGTAAAGTGAAATCCCCTCGATTAGCACAAACCCCAGTGGAACCAATAATATTAAAAGTGGCTGTCTTGATTGTGCTGGAAAGATAGTCACTAATGTCCAGATTTGAAAATAACCATTGTACAAAGCATCAGATATTCACGTATGTGTATGAACAACGTTCATATTGCAGTTACACCTAGACATCTTCAACCAGGCCATGGACTCACTATGCTAGGCACTATACTAGTAACAGTAATTGACAATCTCTGTACTAAAGAGATTATAATCTAAGAGACAAGACACAACAAGCAAATGACACAAGTGGTTAGGGGTATATGACACTAAGCGTATGTCTACACTAAAAAATTAGGTTGATTTTATAGAAGTTGATCTTGAGAAAGCAATTTTATAGTCAATTGTGTGTGTCCCCACTAAGCACATTAAATCGGCAGGGTGCGTCCTCAATATCATGGCTAGCATTGACTCACAGAGTGGTGCACTCTGGGTAGCTATCCCACAGTCCCCACTGCCCACTGGAATTCTGGGTTAAGCTCTCAATGCCTGATGGGGAAAAAACATTGCTGCGGGTGGTTTTGGGTACATGTCATCAGTCTCCCCTCCCTCCCTTCACGAAAGCAACAGCAGACTCTCTTTTGCGTCTTCTTTCCTGGGTTGCCCATGCAGATGCCATAGCATGGCAAGCATGAGCCCACTCACCGCTGCTGTTGTGAGCATAGTAAACACCTCACGCATTATCCAATAGTATGTGCAGAACCTGAACAGGAGTCACCAGCATGAGGATGACTGTAAAGAGGACATGGACACAGATGTTCCTGAAAGCACGGGATGTGGCAATTGAGACATCATGGCAGCAGTGGGGCAGGCTGATACAATGCAATGCCGATTCTGGGCCTGGCAAACAAGCACAGACTGGTGAGACCGCATAGCGTTGCGGGTCATGGGGTGATTCACAGTGGCTGTGAAACTTTCGCATGCATAAGGCCACTTTCCTAGAACTTTGAGGTGCTTTCCCCCGCCTTGAAGCACAGGAATACCAAGATGAGCGCTGCCCTGACAGTTGAGAAGCAAGTGGTGATAGCCCTGTGGAAGCCTGCAATGCCTGACTGCTACAGGTCAGTCAGGAATCAATTTGGAGTGGGCAAATTTACTGTGGGAGCTGCTGTGATTCAAGTAGCCAATGCAATCACTAACCTTCTGCTAGCAAGGGTAATGACTCTGGGAAATGTGCAAGTCATAGTGGATGGCTTTGCTGAAATGGGGTTCCCTAACTGTGGTGGGGCGATAAATGGAATGCATATCCCTATCTTGGCACCACCCCTCCAGTACATAAACCACAAGGGGTACTTCTCAATGGTGCTCTAAGCACTGATGGATCACAAGTGATATTTCACTGACATCAATGTGGGACAGACTCATAGACTCTAGGACTGGAAGGGACCTCGAGAGGTCATCGAGTCCAGTCCCCTGCCCTCATGGCAGGACCAAATACTGTCTAGACCATCCCTAAAAGACATTTATTTAAGAGTAGGTTAGATAAATGTTTTTTAGGGATGGTCTAGACAGTATTTGGTCCTGCCATGAGGGCAGGGGACTGGACTCGACCTCTCGATGGCCAGGAAAGGTGCATGACACTCGCATCTTTACGAACTCTGGACTGTTCGAGCAGCTACAAGAAGGGACTTACTTCCTAGACCAGAAAATTACTGTTGGGGATGTTGAAATGCCAATAGTTTTCCTTGGAGTTCCAGCCTACACCTTACTTCCATGGTTCATGAAGCCATACTACTGTCCAGGCTGCCTGTGTAAGGAGCAGTTCAACTATAGGCTGAGCAATCACAGAATGGTGGTAGAATGTGCCTTTGGACATTTAAAAGCTCACTGGCACTGTTTGCTGACTAGGTTAGACCTCAGCGCAACCAGTATTCCCATTGTTATCGTTGCTTGCTGTGTGGTCCATAATATCTGAGAGACTAAGGGGGCGAAATTTAGGGCAGGGTGGGAGGTTGAGGCAAGTTGCCTGGCAGCTGATTTTGAGCATTCAGACACCAGGGTGATTAGAAGAACACAGCTAGGCATGCTGCGCATCAGAGAGGCTGGAGCCGGGTCACTCCACTTCTTGCATGAAGTGGCCAGCCCCCCCACCCCACCCATGTCCCCCATGGAGGCCTGGGGCAGGGCCCCACACAGCCCCCCTGCAGAGGCCTGGGGCTGCATAGGGAACCACAATAGCTAGGGACGGCCTCGAATACAGTAGTCTTAAGAGCCCTTTAGGTCGACAGAATGGGGTTCATTGTGTAGACACATTGCTTATAAAATCAACCTGACATGGTACAAATTTGACCTAACCACATAGTGTAGACCAGGGCTAACAAACATACAAAGTTACTGCAATTAATAGGTAGCAAGTTTAAAACAAATAAAAGCAAGTTCTTCTTCACACAGCGCACAGTCAACTTGTGGAACTCCTTACCTGAGCAGGTTGTGAAGTCTGGGACTATAACAATGTTTAAAATGGAACTGGATAAATTGATGGTGGCTAAGTCCATAAATGGCTATTAGCCAGGAAGGGTAAAGAATGATGTACCTAGCCTCTGTTCATCAGAGGATGGAGATGGATGGCAGGAGAGAGATCACTTGATCATTGCCTGTTAGCTTCACTCCCTCTGGGGCACCTGGCATTGGCCACTGTCGGTAGACAGATATTGGGCTAGATGGACCTTTGGTCTGACCCGGTACGGCCGTTCTTATGTTCATATGTTCTGTACACAAGCAGTTTTGTTGACATCTGGATGTTGTGGTGGTTTAAAACTTTGACACGCAGATAGCCAAGTGCCTGGCTTGCTTTGGATAGTCGTGCGTTGATCTCATTATCCAGTGATCCGTCACTGGATCTGACACTACCAGGTATTTAAAAGTTCTCCACTACTTTAAGCTGAGTGCCATCAATGGAGATACTTGGGACAGAAACATTTGATCCAGGTACAGGTTGATGGAGAACTTCTGTCTTTCCGAGGCTGATAGTTAGTCCAAAGAATTGCAAGGCCCCGGCAAACTTGTTGACAATGTGCTGAAGGTCAGTTTCAGTGTGAGCCATGAGGGCACAGTCGTCAGCAAAGAGTGCCTCAAGAAGGAGTTTCTGCACTGTCTTAGTCTTTGCATTTAGGCGATGGAGGTCAACAAGTGAACCATCGTGCCCGTATGTCAAAATATATCTCGATCCAGATCTTTCATTGCATGGTTGAGGACGCATGCAAAGAACAGGTTAAATAAGACAGGAGCGAGAACACATCCTTGTTTCACGCCATTGGTGATGCTGAAGGGGGCAGATATGGCTCCATCAGACAATACTTCACCTGTCATGCTGTCATGGAACAGGCGTATAATCTGGACAAATTTTCTTGGGCAGCCAAGTCATGTTAGAATAGTCCTAAGGGCTTCCCTGTTGATGGTATCAAACGCCTTTGTCAGATCTATGAAGACAGCATACAGGTGCATGTTCTGTTCAATGCACTTCTCTTGTATTTGTCTGACAGCAAACACCATGTCGACTGTGCTCCGTCCAGGTCGAAAACCACATTGACTTTCAGGTAGATTTGCCTCGGTAATACTGGCTATTAGGCGGTTCAAGATGATGCGGGCGATTATTTTCCCTCCAATGGAGAGGAGGGATATGCCTCTATAAATTTCCACATTCTGCTCTGCTGCCTTTGTTCTTGAAAAGAGAGACAATAGTAGTGTCACGGAGGTCCTGTGGTATGTTTTCATCCTCCCAGGTGCTGATGATCACCCTGTGTAATGCTGCTAGTGCTGCTGGACCTGCTGCTTTGTATATCTCTGCTGGTATCCCATCTTTTCCAGGAGCTTTTCCTGAACTCATCTGGCTAATAGCTCTCTTCATCTCATCTATAGTGGGCAGAGAGTCAAGATCTGTCAGAGCAGGTTGTTGTGGAATTTCATTGAGGATATTATTATTCACGGTTGATGGTCTATTGAGAAAGTTGCTAAAAAGTGTTCTTGCCATCTTTCTTTGATACCTTCTTTATCTTTAATCAGCATTCTGTTGTCTGATGAGAGCAGTGGGGGTGGTCCTTAGTTTAGAAGGTCCATAGACAGTCTTAACAGCACTGAAGAACAATTTGAGTTGTGGGTCTCAGTATAGTGCTCCATTTCTTTGGCTTTGCTCTCCCACCAGCTGTCTCGTGTCTGACAGAGGTCTTTCTGTGTTTTGCTCTGAAGGTACTTGAAATGGTCCCGTTTGGAGACTGAGGAGGGATCATTCTGCCATTTGATAAAGGCTTTTCTCTTTACTTCCAGAGCTGAGCATATTTCTTCTTGGTTCTCAAACCAATCCTGATGTGTTCTTTTCTTTGGTCCAAGAGATGTTAATGCTGTGTCAGTCAACATCTGCTTGAATTGGTCGCACTTCTCTGTTGCAGTACCGATCAGTTGTCCGTGGGATGTCAGTTTGTCATCAAGACTCTTCTGAAAGTTGTTGAAACATTGAGCATCCTTCAGTTTGACTATGTTGAAAGTAGGTCGCACATACTTAGGGCGTTTTTGCTGAGAGGGAGCAATGTAAAGTTGGAGATGTTCTGACTAATCTGTGGTCTGTCCAGCACTCTGCGCTTCGCATTACTCTGGTGATCATTACGTCTCGGATGTCTCGCCTTCTGACAATGGCATAATCTATCAGATGCCACTATTTGGACCTAGGGTGCATCCACGTCATTTTGTATTTATCCGCTTGTTGGAACAGAGTGTTGGTATTGGTCAGGTCATTTTCAGAACAAAGGCTCAAAAGGAGTAGTCCATTGCTGTTTGTTTTGCCTACACCATGTGGCCCCGTTACTCCTTTCCAGTTTGCGTTGTCAGCCCCGACTCAGGCATGGAAATCTCCAAGTAGGAGTAGTTTGTTACAGGTGTAGCCTTGATCAGTCTGTCGAGATCTTCATAGAATTGTTCCTTTGGAGTTGTCAGAGCATGTTAAGAGTCGGTGCATATGCACTAATGAAGGTGGCATGACGTTTGGCATTTAGTGGGAAGCGTAGTTTCAGCAATCTTTCATTGATACCCATTGGAAGGTCTGAGAGTTGATGCATCAATGAGGTTTTTATTGCCAGACCAACTCCATTTATTCTGTCCCCTGTTTCAGTCTTACCCTTCCAGGGGAAGGTGTAACCACTTCATGGTTCGCTCAAGAAACTTTCCCCAGGCAATCTTGTTTTGCTTAATGCCACTATATCAATGTTGTAGCGGGCTAGTCTTCGAGCAATGAGTGCTGTCCTTCTCTCAGGTCTTGCAACAGCTTCTCGATCCATGAGGGTATGAACATTCCATACACAATAGTAAGGTCTCAAATTTTTCTTTTGGTTTCGGCTGCAGATTGGGTTAAACTGCCAGCCGCGGCTTGCTGGCCAGCTGTTGTAGGGCAGGCAATTTTTAGGCCACCTTTTCTAGGACCCTGCCTTACTAGAGTGAGCAGTGCTATCCTAAAGAGGGCTGCTCAGATGCCTGGGATGCTGCCGGGCAACTCTGCTGCCCCAAGTTCAGAGTTGGACGACCACTTATCCAAAGGCCGCCCGAGTGCAGGATTGGGACTACGACTCCCAGTGGTAACCTCCACCTGTCGCTTTGCCCCTCCCCCATTGCCATAGGACTTGGGTGGTATGATGATATTTGATGATTTGCACAGGACCTGTGCGTGAAAGCTTTTTAAGTGGTAGAGCCGTTGCACGGGAGCAATCCCACTCTCTCGACCTTAGAAGCCAAACACCAATGGTACAAAAAAAGTCACGACTGGTAACTTCTTTGGCTGCAGTGGATGGCCTTGACGTCTTTTGTGCCTCGTCAAGCCCTTCACTTTCCACCTTCTTGGCCGTTGGATCACAGTGATCTCTTTCGCCCAGTCCGCTGGAGCCGACATCGCATGGGGGTAGGCATATCCCTAATTCACTGAGAGTTTGAGTCCCATCAGTTACACTCACCTGGTTTGGCCAGCCTGTTGAAGCCGTTGCCCAGGGTGTGGCCACTGTGCATGCTGCAGCTACTTGGAGCCACAGGCGAGAGCTGAGTGACAAGTGGGGACCAAAGTGGACGGACTACCCCCAAAGGAGTACGACAAGTCGACCTATCAGAGGTACTACTCCTCCCTGGGCACCCCATACACCGCAGTAAAATATATAGTTCCACAGTAAACCTCTGCCTAGTCTGTTTCGATTTAAGATTCAAATTAAGTGAGAACCTATTTTTTTCTTATATTTCTTTTTTGTGTTTGAGCGACCTCTGGTGGCTGTTTAAACAACAAAAACAAACTGTTCTTTGAGGGTCGCCTTGAATACTGAAGTTTGCAAACTTTTATCAAAAGGTACTGAACTCCTCAAACAAGTAACAGAGGGACATTGTGCATACAGAAATTTAGAAGGGATGATTTGTTTCCCCTCTCAATGTGTGCATGACTGTAACATTTGGGAAATGTGCCAGACTGACAACCTGCAGACTGAAATCCTCTATTCACCACACACACACACACACACACACACACACACACACACACACACACACACAGTTAAAGATTGACAATATTATCCCATCCAGGGGAATCAACCTTATCCTGAAGGGACTATTTCTAAGAGCAAGGAGATAGATTAAGTCTCTACGCCCATTCAGGGCTTGATTCTGCTCCTATTCAAGTCAATAAAAAAGCCCACATTGACTTTAACCACGTGGATTCAAGCCCTCAAGACCCTGGCCTCTCAGCAAAGATTGTCAAAACAAGTACTAACCAGGGCCACCAGTGTTAGGTTTTGTGATGTGGATAATCACTCTCTGGGAACCGGACTGAGACCAGTCACTTCACATTAGGCATAGATCCCCTAAGATGTTCTGGCTGGCTTCAGCCTGTTGTGACACCCCAGCATGCAACTTGCTTCATCAAGACAGCTATCTCAGAGTTCTAACTGAAGCATTAACTGGCTCATATGGGGACAAGGAGTATTATTTTTTAATACAATTCAGAGTGCAATTTTGAAAGGATTATTTTTAATATCTCAAGGGCATAGAATCATCATCAAACATCTCAAAACTGTGCTTACGCTTCAGAAAACATCACTCAACCACAGCATGAATTTGTGGTTACATCTGAACCACAGAGCCCTGCCGGTATGTGCACTCAGTTCACATAGTATCAGTGCAGGAGCTAGCCAATGTCAGTTTCAGGAAAATAAACCAAAGATTCCCAATATTAAAAAATATATTTTAAACGTTACTGGTATTTATGTTCTTCAAAGTCAGACTATCCAGCTCTGACACTGCTGTGATGACTCAATAGGCACCACAGCAGGCACCACTTAGAGCTCTGCAGGTCTAAAGATCTGACAGCTCCCTCCTACTCTTCCTCTACTGAGCCAACCTTACTTTGGAAAGTCAACCAGTTCTTCATATAGTTTTAAATGTTTTTAAAAGTATATATTTACAGATTACTTGAAGACATCAAAATGTTTGCACTGGATTCTCCTAGGATGGGTCAACTGTCTGGTCTCACAATATGTTTATTAAAGCTGAACAATACTTTTAATCTGTAGGCGATTGAAAATAAAATTCTTCTTTGGAAAAACTTATTTAGAATAAGCTATCATTAGGCGTAGAGTAGCTAACATCTTATGAACAATCTTGTACATACAATCTGGAGATAAACATTAACATAGTACACATTTTCCCAGCTAGTCCACCAGAGATATTAAAAATTATCTGATCCAGATACCAGATGGCTCTGGAAATGACAATGACAATAGCTCTTCAGTTTGAATGTGCCCCAAATAAGTGTTTGGGCCCAAGACAAAACTACTGAATGGTTGCTGTTTGGAATTCATCCATACTCTCCAATCTATGGGCTTTTTGAATTTATATGGAAGATCACTAGAATGGGACATAGTCTGGACAAAAGGTAGTATTAGCTCAGTGCAACAACTGTTCAATTTCTTCCTTTAAAACCACTTAATGGAAGTATGTTTCATGAGTGTTTGTTATTCCACACTTTACATGGGATAACTTATTTGCTATACTAATTTGATGGGAAATGGCTAGCCATATGTGCTTTCATTATTAATCTACTGGATGTAAAGATTTCCTAGGTAAATACCTGAAACCAAAAAACTATGTGTATCTTGGAACTATCCTTTAACGTCTCTGGTTTCATTAAACTAATATCAGAAAACATTGCCATATCTGAGAGAAAAGTTAAAAGTGACACTGACATTGCAACCTGGAATTCGGGTAGAATGCAGCTGGTAACAGTGCAAGCATTTGAAATAATCTAGAGTCTCTCCTATTTCTGATGTGTTATTTTACAAAAATATTGCCAGGAATTGTGGAATAAGATTTCAAATTACCCAGTAGAATTCTCATCTTTCTCAGAAGACAAACGTCACAAAATGCTATATAAAGATTATTATTATAGATAATAATGAAATGAGTAGGCAAAATGTTCTGTATGGTGCATCCAGAAGAAGGCACCTGAAATAATAAAAATAAACTATGAAAACTGTAGTGCTAGATATGTAGTTAGCTATTGATTAACCAATGACTGTGTATGCCTAAGGTGCTAAAACTCTCTCCTGATGCCAGATCTGTATAATGTGGATGTGTATTTGTGCTGAGAAATTTTAGCAGCTGTGCTGTTCATGTGCTGATGTCCACTGAATAATAAGAGCTATACATGAAAATCTCTTCAGCTGTTGAATTTCACTGTTTTTGTAGAAATCACATCAACCTTAAAACACTTTAGATAAACATGAATGATAAAACTCCTGAACTTGGTGGGAGCCAATGTACATGTGCCACATGCAAATAGTAAAATTAGAATGAAACGTATGTGTTTAATCAGTCTTCTGATTAAGTCATGTCAGCTATCCATCAGTATGTAAAAATTTATAAAAGATTCAAAAATGTAAATGGTAGGGAATAAAAACATTTGTTTGTTCTCCGTACTAAATGATTTTCCCTTGCAATATTATGTTCTGGAACAGGTGGTGGTGGAGGAATGGCAAACTGAGTCCATCCCTATATCCTTTTTCCGGAATTTAGTTTTCAAATTTATTTTGTTTTCTTTAAAACAATAGTAATAATAATCACCTTTGAGGATAACTGACTATACAGAAATCCATCATATACCTTTTATATTATTCCAAACTTCAGTAAAGAAGTGTTGTGATAGCCTAGTAACAAATACCTGCAAAACTGAGCTTATGAAAAAGGCTGTAAATATTGCAGTTCTGCCAAAATATATTTGGAACAACCACAAATATAGCATAAATATATTACAACATGGAAGTATACATTTAGTTAATAGGATGCACTGTGTCCATTTTCACATTTGGTGGGGGAAATAAAGCAGAGTTCAATAAAAGCTGTGAAAATTTCTGAGTTTGCAAATAAAAATATCAATATAGTCTTCTGAATTTTTGGCAACTTAAACAATCAAAAGGTAAGTTACCTCAGTAACAGGTACATTTTCTTTAAGTTCAGTTGTATGCAATGCCAGTAAAGCAATCACTCTGGCTACTTTGGCACGTCTGTGAATTAAATACATTTGTTAGCTTCATGAAAAGAAAAAAAAAACACAAATTCAAGATCCTACTTTAATTATAATGGTGTATTGTACAGAGTATACAGTGCTAAGTGTACGCCGTTTTGAAGCACAATTTTACAGTAGCAAAAGCCCAGAATTTTTTCGTAGACACTTTATCCATTGACCTTTAAAACAGCATTTTATTTCAGTAGCTCAATCGATTATGACTTAGGCAATTACCTGTGCAAAATATAATGATTCTTCTCTTCGTACAATAAAGAGTATGTTAGTATGAATATTATCTAAATTATTCATTAATCACACTCATCTACATTTGTTTAACATACAGAAAAGCCGTCATAAGTCATTTAAAATTTTTGACTCCAGTTATCAAAATAGATTCCACTGCCAGAAATGAAGAGCATGTCAGAAAATTACCTTTACTTGAGAGTTAAAACTACCTTTTCAATTTAAAAAAAAATAAAAAAAAAATCAAGCTTTCTATAAAATAACCAGCAGAGGGCACTATTCTATTATAATTATTGACAAGTTTGCTTCACGCTTGCTGTCATTATGGATATTATACTTAGTTATGGGAGGGGTCAGTTTGTTTGGGGATTTTTAATACACTATATTAGTGGCCCCCAACTTTTTCGTCTAGCGGGCACCAGACGAAGGACCGTGGCGGCGGTGGAGCATCCGCCGAAATGCCGCCGAATTTCTGTGGCATTTCGGCAGTGAGGCCTCTTGATGACGTCGCTTGTCGGTGGCAAGCAGCGTCATCGAGAAGCATTGCTGCTAAAATGCCGCAGAAATTCGGCGGCATTTTGGCGGATGCTCCACCGCCGGACAGGACGCGGGCACATTTAGATGTCCCTGTGGGCACCGCGTTGGGGACCCCTGCACTACATCAAACTACATTATAGAATTTGTAGATGTAATTTCAGATCCTTTATTTATTCTACTCAGTTTTGCATATTATTGTTGAGAAAAAAAATATTTTTCCTGAATAAATCTAACAGCATATCCGATTTGTAAAAGAAATGGAGAAAGATATTAAGTTATTCTTCCCTTATCTAAATATCATTAATTAAATCAAATGAAGCAACTCTTAGAATACATTTATTTATTAATTTTAAAAATAAGTAAAATCACCAGGTTAAAACTGGTAGTGGCTAAAATGTAATAGATCTAATTAGGCTTGATGTACTCAAGAAATTCAAATCACTACATATACCACTATATTGTATAATGTCTGTGGTCATTCCTCTTTCAAGGTAAACCACAGCAGATGCTTAAGTATGCCCTGTAAAATATTCAGCAACAATCAGCATTTGAATAAATTATTTGTAAGACGTTTGTTACTTACATATCCCAATTTGGAGCTGCCCGCAACTGTTGTATTAACAATGGGAACTAGAATAAGGAGTAGATAAATACACATTTTTATTTCTCAGAAATTCCCTGTTCATGTATGAGAATAAAGATGTAAGTCTTATGAAAAATATTTATTTAGTTTTTTTTAAATGTCTATTTTGGACTTGACTACAAAAGACCTCAGGTGCTGTTCAAAACCCATTGATTCAAAAGGATGTACTGACAGTTTGGAAAAAATCTACAAATTTTATGTTCCTAGTGTTCAAAAAAAAAAATTGAAGTTTTGCTTAAAAATATATTCCCAGATTAAAAAAAATAAATAAATATATACTAGGAAACTTGTGATTGCCAACACACACACACAAAGGTAAACAGACTAGTGACAAAAATTTGGAAAGGCTATTCATCTCAACTAAAACAAACCAACCAATCAGCCTACAAATTCTCTGTTACTCTGCAATACAATTGTTTTGGCTAATATCAAGTCTAATATCAACTGAATATTCCACACACCATCTGGCAGGACTGTTTCCAGCCCTCTCACAGACCTTATGATCTAATATGTCTGTCTCGAACTGTTATGATCTTATTTTGTCTAATGCATGTGTGGGGAAAACTCTGCCCTTATTACTCCACTATAATTGCAATTACTTTACTGAGGGCAGAATTTGACTTCAGTGGAGTTAGTGGCACACATGTAAATAAGCGGAAATCAGGCCATGATTGAAATTGGCCTTCAGTCAAAGAAAATAAACTCAAGGGGGAAAAAACTCAAAATTCAAAGCTATAAGCTTATAATATAATAAGCTGCCTTCTAAAATAATAATTCTGAGAGTGTGTAGATTACTTCCATAGTTAAAATACAAAGAAGGGAAGTGCAAGTTTTTGCTATTTTTGCATACCCAAGACTGAAAAATGAATTAAGCCACCACCCAAGACCAGCAAAACTAATTGCCACATACAGTTTGTTTCCTTAATGGTTGTACATGCTTTAGAAAACATGTTTATCATCTATAAAAAGTATGGTTAAGGAGGATTGTCTAACATTTTCATGAACATTTGAAACATATGAATGTTTTTCTTCCAAAAGCAATTCTCTATGTTACAGCTTTTATAAATAACAATTTATAGCATCTTGTAACATTTCAAGGTGCTATTAATGCTGGAGACTGATTAAATAATTATTTCATTAACTCTATTAATGTAGTGAAACATAAAAATTCATCTGGAGTCTAAAAGAGACAATGCTCCATAACTTCATTTCAAGAAACCTAATTGGTACATTTCATTGCTTTGTCCTTAATTGGCTGTACTGCATGCATCTTTATACCAACAGTTTCTTAAAATAGAAGTAAAGGGCACCATTGCTAAAGGCAGCTGACTTTTGCTGCAATGGCTGGTATGTGAACCATGTTGACTCTCCGGGAACCTTACTACTTACCAGCTGTGAGCTGATTAACCTGGTTGCTACTTCCTTGTGGCCAGCCACAGTGCACAAATAGCATAGCAAATTCAATTTAGCTCGTGTTGCCCCTGTGTTCTTCTCAGTGGAGTCAATCAGTGAGCACATTTGTTGCAAAAAGTCATTCCAGTCCATTTCTTTCAGAGATGATAGCTTCTCAACTGTACACAAAAAATGTCAGCAGCTGTTTAAAGATTATGAATTGCCATCTTTGATTTTACTTTTAAATACTAAAATATAGTTCTGTCCACATGAACCAAAGTAATTTTAAAACTTTTGGATCCAATCATATCTTTGATATTTACAACAATATTAAGGCAAAGAACTTAACTATTTTATTAGAATACAATTATGAGAATTATCAAAAAGACCAAGAGAAAAAAGGGGGTACAATACATAACAGATGACGATAAGTATACAAAACTATTTTCAAGGAGCAAAATCCATTAGGTTCTTATTCAGAGTTTTGATTTGGTCCTTGCTTAGGTAAACCCACACTGCCTTCCCATGGATTAAAGGAAGTGATATTGTCCTCATTCGTTCTTTAGTTTTTAATCAGATGTCGTCAATGGGAGTTTGCCAGAGCAACGATAAAGCAAAAATTAAGTAAAAGCCTAAGGAATTTGCTCAGAATCACAACTTATTTGAAGCATGTGTGCAGGTCTATTTCCGCTTAAACAGTTGTAGCTTCAGGGCCTAAGTGACTTAAACAAGAGAGTCAGATCCCAACTGGGATAAGAATTAATTTCATGACTCCCAATCCATTACTCACAACATATCTACAAGGAAAGCCATGAAAATTCAATCAATCCATGGAGCTAAGTAATCCTGTCCATTCCTTCTTGCACCTCTAAAAAAATTTTTTTTATAAAACGGTATCCAGACATTTTCCTAGTGAATGTGTTCATTGTTCTTGGCAATATTTAAGGCAGGCCTGCACAATATGCAGACCATATGGACTCACTGTGCGGCCCACAGGCAAGCGGCGGGGTGGGGCTGCTGGGTTCACCCCCGGCCCAGAGGGGACCCCACCTCACAGCCCCTCCACGCTCCAACTGCCCTAACGGACAGAAGTACACGTGTCTCCATCTCCCGCTCCCCCTCGCCTGGCGTACAGCATGTGCGTCACTTCCGGGGCCTGCCGCCGAACGAGGGGAGGGGTTCCCGGCCCGGGCTCAAGCCGCAGCTGGGGGTAGGGGCGACTGGGCTGAGACTCCCCCCCAACCCCTCCCTTTGTGTTGGTTGCTCCCAGGGCGGCCTCCGTAGTGATGGGGGGCAGTGCCGTAACAAGGGCGAGGGGCGCAGAAAGTGGCGGAGGAAAAAAATGCCGCTGGCCCGGACCTTTGAGGGGCCCTAGAAGCACATGTGGTGACAGTGGTGGGGGTGAGTGTGCTGCTGGGGGGGCAGGAAAGGTGGTCTCCTCCCCCAGAGCTTGCTGCTGCCGGCAGGGAAAGGGCTGGTGGGAGTCGTCCTCTCTGTCCCCTGTCCGGAGCAGCCTGCCTACACCCCAAAGTCATCCCCAGCCCTGCCCCACCTCAGAACCCACATCCCCAGCCAGAGCTTTCACCCCCCCACTTCACCCTCAACCCTAGTCCTGAGCCTCTCCAACACCCCAAACACCTTATCCCTAGTCCCAGCCAGAGCCCTCACCCCGCACATTCCTACTCTCGCCCTCAGCCCCTCCCACATCCCAAACCTTCCTTTTCGGCCCACAGCTCTTTCAGCGACGCGACGCGGCGCTGGGGAAGGAGGGTTTGTTTCCATGGGGCGGGCGGCACTGGGGGGTGGGGGCGTGTTCGGCCCTCAGCTGTTTTCTTTGGAGTAATATGGCCCTCGCCGCTTTACAAGTTGTGCAGGCCTGATTTAAGGGGACTAATTCTCATCTGTCTTACTCAAATTTTACACTGGGACAACTCCACTGACTTCCAAGAAGGCATAAGCAGGGAGACAATTAGGCTTTGGGTATTTATTTTAACCTTGATTCTCATCTTTGAAAAGGAAAAGTTTAGCCCTTAGTGTTGGTATTCAGCACCAGGCTAAGCGACTTTTTTACAAGAAATTCTAACACTAGCCAAACAGTTGTTTGCCAGCAAAAATTAAAAAGCTGCAAACTATGCTAGTTTTATAGCCACAAACACCATCTTCCAGTTCTTAAATAAATTATATCCCTTGTATAGCAAATGACACTGGAATCCACTTGGAATGTGGATCAAGTTTTTCAGCTCCATAGTCAACAGTTTCAGAGTTGGATGCCCAAAGGCAGGTACCTCAATCTACATTTGGACACCTAAATAAGCAGTCTAGAATCCAAAAGCCGTTAAGAACCTTTTGTTCCCTTTGCATACAATTAAAGTTGTTTGTGCTAAGCACTTCTGAACAGCAGATCACTTATTTACATTCATACTGTATTTTGGCAAGTAAATGTCTACCTTTAATCACCCAATTGTGAAAATTCTTGACTATGACTTTATCCTAGAGGAAGTATTTGCTGCTGCTGTTTAGGGCCAAGGGATACTATATTTTATAACAACAACATTCCAACAAAATCACTGCTAAATATACACATCATACCAAATGTAAAAGAATCTTACATTAATCCTCACTCCCTATTCCTATCATACATAGCTGAGAAGCAAAAAAGAACATTTTTAGCTGAAATTCATGGTCAAACATAATATATTTTAACAATACCTCCATAAATAGACCAAAAGGAAATATTCCAAAGGAACTAGTGTTACACTCCTGATAACAAATCAGCCTTTTGTTTTTATAAATAACTTCACTTGATGCAAAAAAGATGACTTTATGCTGGGCATTAGGAGCATTTCATAATTATAGGCAGGACTTGTAGCACCATCCTTTGTTATAGTTCAGCAACTCTTTCCATTATAAGACCCTTATTAGTTGCAAAACTTTAACCATTTCGGCTGAAATATTCCATGTCAAGTATCTGCCTCAAGTTGAAATTTTTCTGGAAAATTTCTGCCAAAACAGTTCAACCCTTTCCAAGAATGTTTTGCCTGAGTTAAGAAATTCTAGAAACCTTTTAAAAAGTGCAGTGCCTCCATACTTTGGAGCAGGGATTTGAAATGTGTCAGGGCTGTGACTTTTGCTGTCCATGAAAATCCATCCAAATTTCGTCAAATTATAAGCCTTTGAAAAATTTCAGTTTTCACATGCTCTGTAAAGACTTCTTCAATTTTAGCGGTTAAAAATCTGCAAAGATTCCAATCTCACTGCGCATGCTAGCCTCTCATAGCTTCTATTGCTCACCAGAATACACATTCACCATCCCTGAAGAGCAACTGAGCATTTGCCAGTCCAATGTTACACGGATGAAGCTGGACTTTCCCTATAACTGCTACTCTGGGGCAGGGTGGGGACAAGCAGGGAGCGTGTCTCTCCTGTGCTCTCAGTGACCCTTCTTGCTCGCACCTTGGCAGCATGGTGGAGCAAGCTACCTAATTTGATTTGAGTAAGGACAAGAGCTAGACTGAGGATGAGGGAAAGGACATATTGAGACATGGAGTCTAGTGGGTGGGGAGAGAAACTGTTACTGGCAGCTGTAAGGGAAGAGGCTGGGACTAGTTGGTCAATGAAACAGACTGGGACAGGGGGGCGGGGGAGATAAAGGCTCAGAACAGTTGGGCAAGGAGACAGATGATGAAGGAAAACGGGGGGAGGAACTGAGAGTCAGTTGTGTGCAAGTGAGAGCACTGATCAAATGACGAGCCTGGAGATGGGGAGAACCTGGGACTGGCTGAAAAACGGGACTGGAAGTAAGAAACAGAGCAGGGGGAAAATTCAGAGAGCCTAGAGAGGGAGACTGGGAGCCAGTGAGAGGCAGGAGGGTAGAGAAGATCAGGGCAAATGAAGAGTCAGGAGGGGAGAAACTGGGACTGAAAAGAACAGTATGTGATTGTGTAATTATAGACACATTATATATTGTAATGCATATGCGCAAGTGGGCTGAATTAAGGTTGCACAGGTAACCTTAATTCTGTCATTTCACAGGTTTCAAGTGCTTGACTTTGGAACCCTAATAGTGTTTTTAACTTTAAGTATGAATTGCATACAAAAACCAAAGTTAATTTCCCCAACATCTGACTGTGTTTTGCAAATAAATTTGATGCAACTAGAGCAAAAAAACCTTGTATAATAAATTCCTGTAATTAAAAAAAAGTCACTGAATCATGCAGTTCACTATGAAGGGATTAATTTTTTTTCATAGATTTAACAGCATAAAAGACACAGAGCTGAGTTACACGTGATCAGGTTCTCTGTACTGCAGCTGTCTGCTGGAAAATGTTGGGACTTTGATCAACACAGTTGAACACACTGACTCCCAAACCCTGGGAGAGTCCAGTCAAGATTTTCAAAAGGACAGGCTTCAAAGTCCTTATGGAGCCTTCTAAATAAAGTGATCTGATTTTCAAAAGTCTAAGCAACGCCAAATGGAGAAAGCTATTCCACTGATGAAAAGCATACATATTGTATTCATTTATTTCCTAAAGGATTTAAATAAAAAAAAAATTCAGAAGCAACTAAAAGTCTTCCATAGCTTTAGTGTAATAACTGGATTTGAGTGCTTTTTTTTTTTTGGGTTTGCTATTTTCTAAATAGGGGCCTAATAAGTCTTGCATTCTTGTAGGCTGAGCTCTGCAATTCATGAATAATACATTCTCTTTGAAATAAGGATAAACACAATAGAAAATCATCTCCAATTTTCTTTCAAATATTTAATATAACCAAACTACACCGTAAAACAATTACCAATTCTTCCTTGAATATATGTATGCGATTCATTATCACCAAGGAAAGTTACGAATTTCAATCAACAGGAAACTGACACTTCAGATGGAAAATTATGAAGAAAATGAAAACACTAAATAAGTATGTGCTGTCACATGAAGCACTTATACATTTTATCAACTTCAGCAGGACTATACCTGAATGTGCTGGTATATGTAACATTTTTAAGTCAAATCTAACTGGTGCTTGTTTCATTATCTGGAAAAAAAACAAAATACAAAAAACAGTGGTTTGACTCAAGACTATTTTAGATATTTTTTAAAGCATTGGTAAGTGTCTTTAAAGTAGAGAAACATATAAACACAGACAAAGATAGACAAAAATATATTTAGCACATGCACAATATACAAGTCACTCCTACCATTATAATTTAAGTGTCAATGAGCCACAGGCCTAGAACCCGGGTCCACAAAGTTAATGGGATCAGCCATGCTTCACAACCCTCCACCTAGCAGCTTGTCAGTAGCTTACCTGAGATCCATGTAGCCTAGCCCCAGTGCGAGGCACCACCCCGAGGTCTAATTGGCTGAGTCCCAAAGCAGCTGATTGGCCACTGGCTCTGCTTAAGTTAGCAGCCGCACCAGGAAGCTGTCCCAACAACTGGGCTCCACTTCACTTTGGACCATGCCTTGTGTTTCGTGCTTGCAGCTTGATCTTCTGGCTTTCTGACCCAGCTTAACTGCTGGCATCTAACTTATGGTTCCTGACCTCAAGTTTGCCTCCCACCTCTTGATTCCCTGGTATCCTGACCTAGCTTGACTCTGGTTCCCAATTCGTGGTTCTCATCTCCAGTTTGTCTCCTGCTTCTGACTTCCCAGTGTCCCAACCCAGCTGACTCTTGACTCCTGCCTCATAACTGTGAACTCTGGCTTTAGTAGGTCTGGCAGCCCACAACCCACACGACAGCTTGTTCGGACCACTATAACTCTGTAGGACTGAGCTCAGTACAAGAAGGATGGACCCAGCAGCACAACCACAGTCACCAGAAGTATCAGACTCGCCCAGCGTGGATAATCAAGCACTGCAGGCTTAAGTTGCACAGCTGACCTTGGACAACCAGCAGCTGTAGGAGCAGGCAAGGCAAATCAGCACCGAGAACACTGCAAATACAGCCTGCTGCACCTTTCCCCAAACAGGGGGCCTGTGATATCCTGGCCTGAACAGTCTGGTAGTTCCAGGGTTTCATGAACCAATGCCATCTTCTGTTTCTGATGTGTCCCCAGACCTAAGCCTCTGACCCAGCCAAGGTGGCCTTGGTAATTGGCATGCTGATAGTAAGCACATCAGATTACCCTCCTCTCCCTCCCCGCCACTGGAAGGCCACACCCCAAGTGCTGTCAAACTGAGAAACCTTTCTCCAATTGATGTCTGACATCTTTGATGACCTTCACCAAGCTCAAACAGGGCCAGGCTGTTCACAACTGGACAGTCCCTGCAATGTGCATGGCCTACAATGTTTTTTAGGCTTCTCAAACTTCTACCAGAGGTTCATTTAGAATTTTTCAAAACACAAGCCAAGTCCCTTACTGCAACACTCCAGAAAAACATGCAGTTCCATTGGTCACCCACAGCCCAGCACATATTCAAGCAGTTGAAGCTTGCCTTCACCACAGCTCCAGTATTGACCTACTCAGGTGCCACGCAAGCTTTTGTTGTGGAAGCAAATGTCTTTAATATGTTAGTCAGGGCAGTCATCTCCCAAAGGAAAATATTGCACCCCATCACCTACTACTTGAGGAAGCTCACCCATGCTGAGCAAAACTGCAAGATCTTCAACAAGAGCTCCTGGCAATTAAAATCACCTTCGAAGAGAAGCAACAGTACTTGGAAGGGCCCATCATCAGGTTCAAGTGTTCACTGACCATAAGAACCAGAGAGTCTTGCGCAGGGCTAAGTCCCTAAACCAATGACAGCTCCAGTGCCCTATTCTTCTCCTGGTTCAACTTTACCTTGACCTACTGCCCAGAAATGGCAAGGTCGACACCTTGTCCCAAAGATATGGCTCTGGCCCGAGGTCCCAGTTTGGAATCCAGACTGCAGTGTATGCATCTCACTGTTTCCATGTCCATATCGAATCAATTCATGGCAGGGGAGGGGAGGGGAAAATCAGCCAAGTATTTTCCTCCATAACCTCTCATTTATATTGGCCAAAATCAGAGTTCTCACTGAAGGCAGAAGCAGATTTTTAAAATTTACAGTTAACATTAGGCTTGATTAACTACCAGAGATTGTAGAAAACTCTGCTGAAGTATCATGTCCTTTTATTCCCTGGAGTTTACCTGAGAGTAATATTTACCTGGCAAACTGCTCTCAAACAAATGGTGGAGCCAAAGTTGTGGTAAAAAAAATTTTTCCACGAAAATGTCTCAGAGACTTGACAAAAAGTCAGGCTTTGTCATGAAAAAAACAAAACAAAACAAAAACCTACTCGATCAATCATTAAACGTCACCTGTTCCTGGGCCTGATATGGTATACAACAGGACATTTTGGACTGGATTTGAGTTTAAACCAGGTTAACTAGAATCATGTTTAAAAGTGGCCTTTACTGGAAAGATACTAACACAGTTTCACCGGCCAGTGAATTCATTGATGAAATGCACTATCAACAGCAAACACAAGCCAGGGACAAATGGACTCACCAGTCAAATCAAGTGTTGTTTTAAATGATGGAAAAAACTCTTTCAAAACAACACTATCCTTAAAAGCCAACTATTTAGATTGTTATAAGGAAGTGATAATAAGGTGACTTAAAATGGTGAAACCAAGGAACAGTAACTATTAAAACAAAGGGGTTGTTTATTTTTCAGTTTAAAGCATAGATCTTTTTAGTAAATACAGACTGTAAGCAAGTCTTTCCACAGTTAGAATGACAGCTGCCTCCAGTACAAAATTTTTCAGTCCAAACACCTGCAATTTATTAATTAAAGTTGTTTAAAATAACTTGATTTTTTGTACATAGAAGCCATCACACCATTCAGCACAAGTGGTAGTCTCTGCTCAAGACTCTCTGTACTAGAGGAGTTTTCCAGATCAGGAGTAAGGTGCCATAGCAGAGAATTGTGAACATTTGTCCAGTGCTGCCTGCAACTTTAGTCTCTCATTTTCAGAAACATTCAATTAATATTTTTTAGAAAAATTAATGTATGTCTAAACCTTCCCAATTTTTCTGCACCCTGCAAACATCCCGCAACAGAAGTCCGTGTGAAAATCTAATCCTAGCGTAAAAGGATTAGTATCCAGTGAGAAGACACCTAAATCTACAAAGTGTCACTTTAATAAGCATACCTTTAAATAAATATCTGTTGAGAAAGTATGTTACTGGAGTTTAATAAGTGAATGCAAGATATCAGAAGATAAAGCTGCAAGGGCACCAAATGCAACATTTAGTAGCTTCCACTACATGTGGGAAATCCTTTCAGATTAATATTTGATCCCCAAATAAATCAGTTCTCCATACTGACTGTATAATAGGGCCATACAAAACTGCAGAAATCTTGTCAAAAGGCTTAGCAGATGACTGGTTGGAGCTGTTTATGATAAGAACAATAAAGGAAAGGAAAAAAGAGAGTGGTCACTCTGTTTAACAAATAACACAGCACAGCAAGTTCCTTAATCTATTCTTTAGTATCTCTCTTTGCCATACCTTTGGATTGTCAATAATAGGGGTTACAAAAAGGTCAGACTCTGTGTAGATGAGCTCTTTCATTTTGGACTCCATGACCTGCTGGCTTGAGTGTACATTTTTACCCTAGGACAAGAACAAAAATATAGCTGTCAGGTTTGTAAGAAAAGTTTTCAAAATTTTTGCTGCAATATATTTCTTTTGAACATTACCAAACTGCATTGTATGGATAACGCAAATACTCTGTGTTTGTATTATTTGCTTTATAGTAGTGAATAGATTCTTTAACTAAGATCAGGTCCCACTGTGCTAGCCACTATACAAACATACCCTTACTGTATGTCTACACTACAAAATGAGGTCAAATCTATAGAAGTCGGTTTTTCAAAAATCGTTTTTATACAGTGCATTAAGTCGGCAGACTGCATCCACAGTACTAAGGCTAGCGTTGACTTCCAGAGCCTTGCACTGTGGGTAGCTATCCCACAGTTCCTGCAGTCTCTGCCACCCATTGGAATTCTTGGTTGAGATCCCAATGCCTGATGGTGCAAAACACAGTGTCGTGGGTGTTTCTGGGTACATGTCGTCAGGCCCCGCTCTTCCTCCCTCCGAGAAAGCAACAGCAGACAATTGTTTCGCGCCTTTTTTCCTGGGTTACCTGTGCAGACGCCATACCACGGCAAGCATGGAGCCTGCTCAGCTGACCATCACCATAAATCTCCTGGATGCTGGCAGATGTGGGACCGCATTGGTACACAGCAGCAGCTCATTGCCTTTTGGCAGCAGATGGTGCATTACGACTGGTAGCCATCATCGTCGTATTCCTGGGTGCTCTTTTAGCCGACCTCGGTGAGGTCAGTCGGGGCGCCTGGGCAGACATAGGGGTGATTCAGCCAGGTTATTCCAATCTTCTGCCGAGCACCCAGGAGATGATGATGGCTAGCTGAACTGCACTGTCTGCTGCCAGCCTAAAGATGTGAAAGATAGATGGAGTGGATCAAAACAAGAAATAGACCCGATTTGTTTTGTATTCATTTGCTTCCTTCCTCCCTCCCTCCGTGAAATCAACGGCCTGCTAAACCCAGGGGGTTGAGTTTAATCCTTGAGGGGGCCATTCTGTGTGACAGTTGTTTGCATTTCTCCTTGATGCAAAGCCACCTCTTTTATTTTAATTCCCTGTAAGCCATGTCGTCAATCACCCCTCCCTCTGTCAGAGCAGACAATCATTTCATGCCTTTTTTCAACCCAGATGCCATAGCACTGGGATCATGGAGCCCGCTCAGATCACAGCAGCAATTATGAGCACTGTAAACACCACGCGCATTATCCTGGAGTATATGCAGAACCAGCAACCAGGTGAGGAGGCGACGGCAGCGCAGTGACGAGAACATAGACATGTACACAGACTTCTCACAAAGTACAGGCCCCGGCAATGTGCACATCATGGTGTTAATGGGGAAGGTTCATGCTGTGGAATGCCGATTCTGGGCCCGGGAAACAAGCACAGACTGGTGGGATCGCATAATGTTGTGAGTCTGGGACGATTCCCAGTGGCTGCGAAACTTCCGCATGCGTAAGAGCACTTTCATGGAACTTTATGACTTGCTTTCCCCTGCCCTGAAGCACAAGAATACCAACATGAGAGCAGCCCTGTGGAACCTTGCAATGCCAGACAACTACTGGTCAGTCAGGCATCAATTTGGAGTGGGCAAATCTACTGTGGGGGCTGCTGTGATCCAAGTAACCCATGCAATAGGAGATATGCTGATATCAAGGGTAGTGACTCTGGGAAACGTGCAGGTCATACTGGATGGCTTTGCAGAAATGAGATTCTCAACTGTGGTGGGGCAATAGACAGAACCCATATCCCTATCTTGGCACTGGAGCTTCAAGCCAGCGAGTACATAAACCAAAAGGGGTACTTTTCAGTGTGTTTAAATCTTCGAAGGATAAGAGTCCAAGATTTCAATAGTATTAATAGTATTAAAAAGAAAAGGAAGTTGAGAACTTACAATCAACAGTTATATAAATTATTAAATTAATATGTCTCTAAAATCATATTTAAATTAAATCCTTTTATTTTATCAGACTCAGTTTTATTCATCAAACTGCATTTATGACATTTATGAGAAAACGGGAGCTATTACTTTCTCCCTAAAGTAGGTTTACTCAATGCACTAGTAATTACCACCAACTATCAGCTGTGTTTTATCATCTGTAATTAAAATATTAACGTATTCCTTTTGAGCAGCAAAGGTTGATAGATAAAAAAATCCATTACTTCAGACATAGCTATGTGTTTGTTTTAAAAAACAAAACTATTCACGGAAAAAAACTTTAGTTAAAACTGCCACTTTAAATTTAAAAAAATATAGTCAGAAAACATAAGTATCAAGAAAATAACAGCTTTAAAATCCCAACTTTTAAAAGTCAGACAAAATTATTAAGATGAGTAGTCTTACAATTTATTTTGTAAGAAATATTTACACGTGAAAATTAACATTAGACATTCGAATAATAACCTTAAGAGTAACTTATTTATTTTTTCCCTATGCAATGGAGTTACTCACTACTGTGTTTAATAACTATTATATGTTATACAAAGTGACTAATATAAAGCTAACACATTATACTTGTATTATAATGTATTTTAGAAATTGTACATAGCTGAATATAAGGTATATCAATTGTATATCAGTAACAGATACAAAAAGAGATCTTTCTGCAATATCAATAGTACATAATTAATGAAAACGTTAGTATTCTGAAATTGAAAGAATGTGTGCAATACACCTTAAAGACAGGGGCAGCGAGTTTTTTGGACCCCGCAGTGCCCAGGCTCCAGCAACATTCAGGGCCGGGGGGGGCGGGGGGCGGGCTCCACTAATGTTTGGGGCTGGGACTCTGCCCCTGCCCCACTTACCGCCCCCACACGCCTCTCCCAAGTGTCCCACAGCCAGAAGCGGCTCTATGTTTTTTGCTGCCCCAAGCATGGCAGCCAGGCGGCCTTTGGTGGCACGCATGCAGGCATCCGCTGCTCACACAGACTCGGCAGCATTTCTGTGGGTGATGTGCTGGTCCCGCGCCTTCGGCGTACCCACTGCCAAATTACTGCCAACTTCACGGGACCAGTGGATGCAGGTATGGCCGACACTGAAGGCTGCCTGACTGCCGCCCTCTCAGGGACCAGCAAGCTGCTCTCTGCGGCTTGCCACCCCAGGCATGCACTTACTGAGCTGGTGCCCTGAGCCACCCCTGCCCCCACTTGCCGCCCCCATGCACCTGCCTCTCTCCTGCAGCTCCGCTCTGCTGACTCCTGGCATCAACTGCGGCCACAGGGTCCTAGTGCCCCCCATCCAATAGTGGCAGGGCAGGCTGGCCTTACCCTGCCATTCTGCCTTGGACACTTCACTTTTCCGGCAGGACCCTCCACCAGCACAGGACCGCCCCCCCGCCTGCAGTTACTGCTACTGCTCTATACTCGGCAAGTGGAAGCCCCATCCCTCACCCCCAGTGAGGCTACTGTGAGGGGCAGCAGCAGGGGAGGAGGAACCATGTGATGGCAAACCCCCCACCCTGGCACCCACCACAGGAGAGTGAGGCGGCTTCCTGGACCCGAGAGGGGCCCTAGGAGCTAGTGCAGTGACAATGGTGCGGGGTGAGTGTGCTGCTGGGGGCCTCTCCCCCAGAGCTCACTGCTGCTGGCAGGAAGAGGTCTGGGGGGAGTCCTCTTCTCAGGCCCCAGCCCCAGGGCAGCCTTCCTACACCCCAAACTCATTCCCAGCCCTGCCCCACCCCAGAGCCCTCACCCCCCTGCACCCTTATCCTCTGCCATAGCCTTGAGCCCCTCCCACACCCCAAACCCCTCATCCCTAGCCCAAGCCCTCATTCCTTCCCACCCCAGGCCTCTGCCCCAGCCCTGAGTCCCCTCCTGCAACATGAACCCTTCATCCCCAGCCCACAGCCCTCACTCTAATCCTCTTCCCTATCCCTGAGCCCCTTCCCACAACCCAAATCGCTTATCCCAAGCCCCATCCCCAGCCCTCATCCCTTTCCTCTGCACCCCCTCCTTCCACACCCCCTCACATCCCCAAACTCTCCCCCAGAGTCTGCACTCCTCACTCCCTCCTGCACCCCCAGAGCCTGCATCCAGCATCAAACTCCATCCCAGAGCCTGTACCCCAGACCTCCTCCCCCACCCAAACTCCATCCCAGAGCCCAACCTCTCACTCCTTCTGCACCCAAACTCCCTCCCAGAGTCTGCACCCCATCCCCTGCCCCAGCCCAACTCCCCCAACCCAAACTCCCTCCCAGAGCCTTAGGCAGGTGGGGGGCAGGTTCTGGGAGCCACCAAAATTTCTATAAACCTGCCACCCCTGCTTAAAGATACAGCTTATGTAGTCTGGTGCAACTGAATTTAGTTACTGTAGTATACATTAGTCCTCTTTCCGCTGAACATGTGTTACATCATCTTTCTATAAAACTCAAAACTTGAAATATTACATTTCTTGAGAGCTGTCTCTTACAGGTCAGAGTTAACACTGTTCTTGAAATATCTACTGTTAGTTTTCATACATGCAAGTTTTTTTAGTTTATATATCAGCTGTAACAATATTGAAACTTTCTTTATATTACCTTATCTTTTCTATATATATTTTCACAATGTTGGATTTTTTTTGAATTGTAACATTCCTGGTAATAATGTTTTCTAATGTTTGTGTAACATACTACAGTAACCTTATTACCCTTTTTATTTAATTAATTTATGTCTCCGTCTGGCAATCTCTTACTTCCCTTAATTAAGGGGCAAGAGATGCTGAGCTCCCCAAGTCTGGGCTAGTGCAGGGGCAAATTTGGCCACTGGTGTAATTAACAGCAGCCCTGAGAATTGATCTTAAAATTCTGTAAATATGTAGGTTTGGGGATTTTTTGTTTTTAATTTCAAGGGGGAATGGAGTGCAAGTTGGCTTTATAATGGAATTCAGGTTATAATATTAACTATGGAAATATTACTCTCTCACAATAATATACTTCTCACCTTTGTCAAGCATAAAGATCTTTGTTCTGAATTCTGAGTTAAGACATCAGTAGCACTATTCATTTCTACTACAGTGCTAGTCCTCGGAGTGGGACGAGAGCTGAAAGACATTTTACAAAAATAAAGAGTGCTGATTAGTTTTCATGGATTACAAGACTATTCTGGACTATGAAACCTCTACACAACCTCTACCTCCCAAACATGACCGGAATGTTGGTGTGGATGGGTATAGCTTGCTCAGGAAGGATAGACAAGGGAAAAAGGGAGGAGGTGTTGCCTTATACATTAAAAATGTACACACTTGGACTAAGGTGGAGATGGACATAGGAGACGGAAGTGTTGAGAGTCTCTGGGTTAGGCTAAAAAGGATAAAAAAAACAAGGGTGATGTCATGCTAGGAGTCTACTACAGGCCACCTAACCAGGTGGAAGAGGCTTTTTTTAAGCCATTAACAAAATCATCCAAAGCCCAAGATTTGGTGGCGACAGGGGACTTCAACTATTCAGATATATCTTGGGAAAATAACACAGCGGGGCACAGACCATCCAATAAGTTCTTGGACTGCATTGCAGATAACTTTTTATTTCAGAAGGTTGAAAAAGCTATTGAGGGGAAGCTGTTCTAGACTTGATTTTAACAAATAAGGAGGAACTTGTTGAGAATTTGAAAGTAGAAGGCAGCTTAGGTGAAAGTTACCTTGAAATCATAGAGTTCACAATTCTAAGGAAGGGTAGAATGGAGTACAGCAAAATAGAGACAATGGATTTCACGAAGGCGGATTCTGGTAAGCTCAGAGAGCTGATAGGTAAGTTCCTATAGCAACCAAAACTGAGGGGGGAAAACAATTGAGGAGAGTTAATAGTATTCCTTTGAAAAAAAACTGCCAAGAACCCAAAAGCATGCTATTCCACTGGGTAGGAAAGACAGAAAATGTGACAAGACCATCTTGGCTTAACCATGAGATCTTGCATGATCTAAAAAATAAAAAGGAGTCACATAAAAAATGGAAACTAGGACAAAATTACAAAGGATTAATATAGGCAAACAACACAGGAATGCAGGATCGAGATTAGAAAGGCAAAGGCACAAAATGAGCTCAAACTAGCTATGGGAATAAAGGGTAACAAGACAACTTTTTATCAATACATTAGAAGCAAGAGGAAGACCAAGGACAGGGTAGGCCCACCGCTCAGTGAAGAGGGAGAAACAGTAACAGGAAACTTTGAAATGGCAGAGATGCTTAATGACTTCTTTGTTTTGGTCTTCAATGAGAAGTCTGAAGGAATGCCTAACATAGTGAATGCTAATAGGAAGGGGGTAGGTTTAGAAGATAAAATAAAAAACAACAAGTTAAAAATCACTTAGAAAAGTTAGATGCTTGCAAGTCACCAGGGCCTGATGAAATGCATCCTAGAATACTCAAGGAACTAATAGAGGAGGTATCTGAGCCTCTAGCTATTATTTTTGGAAAATCATGGGAGACGGGAAAGATTCCAGAAGATTGGAAAAGGGCAAATATAGTGCCCATCTACAAAAAGGGAAACAAAAACAACCCAGGAAACTAGAGACCAGTTGATTTAACTTCTGTGCTAGTGAAGATAATTGAGCAAGTAATTAAGGAAATCATCTGCAAATATTTGGAAGGTGGTAAGGTGATAGGGAATAGCCTGCATAGATTTGTAAAGAACAAATCATGTCGAACAAATCTGATAGCTTTCTTTGACAGGATAACGAGTCTTGCGGATAAGGAAGAAGCGGTAGATGTGGTATACCTATACTTTAGTAAGGCATTTGATACAGTCTCGCATGATATTCTTAACAATAAACTAGGCAAATACAACTTAGATGGGGCTACTATAAGGTGGGTGCATAACTGGCTAGATAACCTTACTCAGTAGTTATTAATGGTTCCCAATTCTGCTAAAAAGGTATAAAAAGTGGGGTTCCGCAGGGGTCTGGTTTGGGACTGGCTCTGTTCAATATCTTTATCAACGACTTGGACATTGGCATAGAAAGTATGCAGATTATTAAATTTGCAGATGATACCAGAGTGGGAGGGATTGCAATTGCTTTGGAGGACAGGGTCATAATTCAAAATGATCGGGACAAATTGGAGAAATGGTCTGAGGTAAACAGGACGAAGTATAACAAAGACAAATGCAAAGTGCTCCACCTAGGAAGGAACAATCAGTTTCACACATAGAGAATGGGAAGAGACTGTCTAGGAATGAGTACGGCAGAAAGGGATCTAAGGGTTATAGTGGACCACAAGCTAAATGAGTCAACAGTATGATGCTGTTGCAAAAAACGCAAACATGATTCTGGGATGCATTAACAGGCATGTTGTGAGCAAGACACAAGAAGTCATTCTTCCGCTCTACTCTGCATTGGTTAGGCCTCAACTGAAGTATTGTGTCCAGTCCTGGGCACCACATTTCAGAAAAAAGTGGAGAAATTGGAGAGGATCCAGAGAAGAGCAAAAAGAATGATTAAAGGTCTTGAGAACATGACCTACAAAGGAAGGCTGAAAGAATTGGGTTTGTTTAGTTTGGAAAAAAGAGAAGACAGTGGGGACTTGATAGCAGTTTTCAGGTATCTAAAAGGGTGTCAAAGGAGGAGGGAGAAAACTTGTTCACCTTAGCCTCTAAGGTCAGAACAAGAAGCAATGGTCTTAAACTGCAGCAAGGGAGGTTTAGGTTGGAGATTAGGAAAAAGTTCTTAACTGTCAGGGTGGTTAAACATTGGAATAAACTGCCTAGGGAAGTTGCGGAATCTCCATCTCTGGAGATATTTAAGAGTAGGTTAGATAAATGTCTATCCAGGATGGTCTAGACAGTATTTGGTCCTGCCATGAGGGCAGGGGACTGAACTGTATGACCTCTCAAGGTCCCTTCCAGTCCTAGAACCTATGAATCATAATTCCCATTTGTGAGGGGAAAGTGTCAAGGCTGACAGGCACAATATTTGTTCCATCAACCCAATGTATACTTCCTGTTTTTAAATCTCCCATAATAGTTTGGTTTTTTTCCCCTCACCATCAACCCTCCAAACCAAAGGACGTAGTCATATTAAAATCCCATCTCCTAAATGTGATGAGTCACCACACAATATCTCAAGGGGGTTAACTTGCTTGATTGCAATTCACTTTATACTGTTCTTCCATTCTCACTGATGGCTGTTTAGAGCTGAGAAGTATTGAAACTGACAAGTATTCTGATAATTTTTGTATTCATTCTTTTCATTTTCAAAATACTGTTTGTTCATAATTTTTTTTTTTTTTTTTTTTTTTTTTTTTTTTTTTTACAGAGTCACCAGGAAGATTAGGAGGACACACAAGGAAAGACCAGGCTGTTGTGATAAAAACAAATTCACTACTGAACTCATTATTGGTAGATTAACCAAGCTAGGCGTTTGGATTTTTACCCTAGTGTAATCCTTGCTTTGGATAGATCTTTCTGCTAGAGTAGTGAATGGTGAGGAAGGCTGTTTCTGAAACAACTAAGTTTCTGCTTCATATGGACAGAATCTGTGCCTCTTATATGAAAAATCACTCTCTTCTGCCTTGTGGCAAATGAAAAACACACATACACACACAAAATAGGGCCTCACCAACTAAAACTCATCATTTCAGTTTTTATTTAATGACTCCTGTGGCACATTGCACAAATAGCACACAGCGACTGAGCCTGTGCAGCACAGCTGACAGGTCTTTGCAGGCACTATATGTTGGCCTGGCTGAAACTGCAAGCTTAAAACACTCCACCCTATTAAGAAGCAATTAAAAATTGCTTAAGTGGTAAAGAGCATTTGTGCATACGTAAAGCAAGAAAAGAATAGAACTAATGAACAACAGATAAACCTAATTTTTCTAATCCTGTTTAGCAAAATAGCCCAGAAACTAGAAGATATTGCTATGAAAAACAGTAAAATAAAGCAATATTTAAATTGTGGGCTACATCTCCTCCTGAAGGTTTCTTTATACTAACTATCTCAACACAATTTTCCATACAGAATCATGAGACACTCTGCTTGTGTACAAATCCTGCATTCTAGCCTGCACTCTTTTAATTGAAAAATAACACATTTAAGAAGATATTCCTGACATTCTCTCTCTTCTAGCTTGTTTTTTTAAATTGCTCTTTAGTTTGTCATACCTCAGAAGAAATATGGACTCATTTGATTCACCATCAGGTGCACTTTTAGGCCGCAACTCAGATGGATTTTCTGTTAAAAACAAAATGAAAACATAGAAGTCATATTCATTTAAAGATTAAAAGGAATAAAATGTATGGAACAGGCATACTGTTGGGATTACAAGGCTGATCGGATTTACAGAACACACTCATCTGAAATGAGACAATATTAGCAATACATAATCTTACCTAGTTTGAAAGATTTATTAAGTTGCTTTTTATCTGTTCGTGAGGATGACATGTCATTCGAAGTTTTATGGGTATCCAATGGGTCCTTGGTATCTCTAGATACAAACAACTCTGTGGTTTCACTGTTTAATAAGAGATGCTAGTTAGATACTAAGTATCAGAGGGGTAGCCGTGTTAGTCTGGATCTGTAAAAGCAGCAAAGAACCAAGAATCCTGTGGCACCTTATAGACTGACAGACGTTTTGGAGCATGAGCTTTCGTGGGTGAATACCTACTTCGTCAGATGCATGCATCTGACGAAGTGGGTATTCACCCACGAAAGCTCATGCTCCAAAACGTCTGCTAGTCTATAAGGTGCCACAGGATTCTTTGCTGCTAGTTAGATACTAGTTACTTAACACACTTCAAAAAAGTCAATACTATAATGTCTCTATATTTGCACTAGTGTTCACAACAGTGATAGATACATTTCAAGAGACAAGATTCAAGATATATTTGTGCTATAAAAGTATAAACAATTTTTAAAACATTTTTATAAATTAAAATAAAAATACAAATAACGACCATAAAACAGTTTTTTGGGTTTTTTTAATAGTAAAAAGGATATTTGTCTACTTATATTATACAATGTTATTTTCACTATACATATTGTACCTTGAGCTTATGTCCTGGCTATTTGTGGAATCATCATCATATCTGCTGAAAGCATCTTTCCAGAATGGATGCTGTAACACATCTGTCCAGTTCAATCTTTGTAATACAACAGAATAAAGATACTGAAACAGCACTACAATATAGTACCATGATTTAATATTCTATGAATTTCTCAGCAACTGACAAACCTGTTATTATGTAACAATGTAATCATACCATTTATAAGTCACAAGCCCAGTAAAACAGATATTTTAACTGCTTTCTTCTCCCACTTTCAAAACAAGTTTGGACTGATTTTAAATTTTATATGATTCTAGAATGGTCATCAGTACCATTATCCTGGTGTTTATTTGTTTAGTACTGATTATTAGAGTAATTTAATCAAAACACTCAGCACAAATCTTTGTATGAGAACAATATTAATTAACTGCAACATATTCAAAACAGACGATTACATCTTTTGCAGATGTAATCTGCAAAATGTCATGAATTCAGTATTGCAATCGTCATCGCTTTTCAGAAGAGGAGAAAACATAATATGTGATTAATTGTCCTAGATTAGACCACTTTACCTCTTTTGAGGATCCTTTTGAAGCAAACCATCCAGCAAACTAAGGAAGTGTGAAGACGGTTTGGGAAGAGCAGAACCTGTAAACAGAAGAACTTCAAATAACAGAATAAATTTTGCCGAAAACTAGAATGATTATATGAATAATAGAAGAAATATAGAGTTCATATATAGGTCCTGTTCCTCTCACTAAAGTCAAGGGATACATGTGGTTACAGAGGTCTGTCTACTTGTATATGATAACACAACCAGAACTTAAGACAGAAGCTTCCAGTAACTAAGCAGCAGTAATTTTAAAAGTTTCTAAAAGGAAATATTCACTGGGACAATTCTCATACAGTATAAAAGAAATGGTTACTCACCCTGTGCAGTAAATGTAGTTCCTTGAGACGTGTCCCCCTATGGGTGCCCCACCCTAGGTGCATTTGCCCCCCCTGTGCGTTTGATTGGAAATTTCTCATGGCAGTGTCCATTTAGCTCATGCAGGTACGCTAGTCAGTCTTGTGCCATTATTATACAGCATGGCATAGGTGGACCACCCTCAGTTCCTTCTCTACAGCAAAGCCCTATAACAGAGAACACCAAAGCACAGACGGAGGAGTGAGAGTAATGGAGCATCCATAGAGATCACATCTTGAAGAAATGCAGTTACTGCACAGCGTGAGAAACCATTTATTCTTCTTCGAGTAACGTCCCTATGGGTTCTCCACTCTAGGTGGTTACTGAGTAGCCCCCCCTTTAAGGAGGAGGTGACGGGTTTGGAGTCGAGTCCAGTACGGAAGAAAGTACTTCTGATATGGTGTTTGACTCCGCTGCAGAGTCACAAGTTATTGCACCGTGTTCAGCAAATGTATATACAGAAGCCCAAGAAGCAGCTTTACATATTTCAGTAATGGACAGCTTTTTGAGAAATGCCATAGAAGTGGAAATGAATTTAATACAGTGAGTTCGTATGTCCGAAGGTGTTTGAATATTATGTGATTTGTAGCAATTAATTCAGTCAGATATCCACTTGGAAAGTCTTTGATTAGAGATTGCAGATCCTTTGATCTATCTGCGAGTGAGACAAACAATTTTGGGTCTTTCTGATGGGTTTAGAGTTCTATCCTGACAGAATGCCAGGGCTCTCCTGACATCAAGGGTGTGCAACAATGCCTCTTGTTTATCTAGGTGAGGTCTAGGGTGGAAGACTGGCAGGTGAATGGGTTGATTAATATGGAATTAAGAGGTAACTGTTACCCACAGTTTTCAGAACCCAAAGCAGTGGTAATTTAACTGTTTCTCTCCAGGTCATGTCAGGAATAAATCATTGGGGACACAGTTCCTTCCTCTGTCTGATAAATGATTGATAAAAACAAGAGTGCTTTCACATAAAACTACTTTTTTTATTAGGTCTCAAGCACACAAACACAGTAGGTTCAGGACACTCCAAACATGTATATAGACCGAGATGGGTTCGAGTGATTAGCAAGCAGGCTTCTGGGGGCCCTCCTTCCGTCCAGTTGCTGGGAAGTTTAGTATCAGCTCCTTGCCTAAAAAAAAAGTTTCCTCAGACTGCTCCAAAGCATGCTCTCTCATTAACTCTATACATTTTCTCCAGACAAAGCACATAACTCATAATAGCCTCTAATAGGCTATTTCCTTCGCAACAGCCAATAACAATTCATTATCATCCTTATCAAAAATAAATAATAATAAAAGTAATAATCTTATAAATAGACAACTAGAATCAAGGTCAGTTTTCCACTCCCCACCCCCTGCCCCCTCTCCTGCCATGAATCTGTTCTTTTCACTTTATCTATCCTAGTCAGTAAAACTGCAGCTTGCATCTCTTTTTGTCTGCCTAAGCAAGGCCAGATTTTTCTCCTGACTCTATGGTGCCCTCGATTCTAACTGCCGGGGGGTGGGGAGAGAAGAGAGGCTAAGTGCACAAGATGACGGCAGATTATATCAAATCCAGTTCTCTCACAACGTTAGGTAGAAATTTGACTTTATCCTTAAAAAATACTGTGAAAGGAGGGCATGCCATAATGGCTCTAATTTCCCCAACCTGTCACTGCTGACATGATGGCCATCAAGAATGCCATTTTCACTGAAAAATGGAGAAGCAAGCAGGCAACCATCAGTTTAAAAATGGTGGCCTCGTAAGGCATTTAAGAACCAGACTGAGTTCCCAAACCAGAGTATGATGCTTGACTGACAAAGATTTCTGAGCCCCCTTAGGAACCTCACTGTCGTTGGGTGAGCAAAACAGGAAGGAATAAAGCGTGGGAATAAGGCTCTGCTGGAGAATATAAAGCCATGATGGCTGCCAGGTGGACTGTAATGAAGCTCAGCATAGCCCTAAACTTTTTAGAGCTAGGACACAGATCAGTATATCTGGCAGCAATGAGGTTGTCAGTGGAATACATTTGAGGTCACACCAACAGACACGTCTTGTCCATTTTTAAGAGTATGGGTAGTAGATCATTTTCTGCTGTGTAATACTTTATTCTTACTTCCTCAGAGAAGGTTGTCTCTAATCCCATGAACCATCAATCAACCATGCTTTGAGATTAAGAACTACGAGGTTGGGATGTAGGATCTTTCTGCCTTCCTGGAAGAGGAGATGAAGATTGGCCTGCAGAGTGATCAGTGAGCAAACGACCAGCTGTATTATGTACGGAAACCATGTGTGTCAGGGCCAGCTTGGAAATATTAGGATGACTCTGGCTTTGTCTTCTTTTATTTTCAGTAGAACTTTGGCTATTAGAGGAGTCAGTGGGAACGCATTGAGGTGATCAGACAACTAATGAAGGTGAAAGGCAACCCCCGGGGATCGGCGAACCAGCCTGCCTCTGGAGCAAAACTGGGCACACTTCTTGTTTATCACTGTGGCAAACAAGTCTATCTGGGGGATGCTGAAATTATTTCCCTCTTGTAATCTTGGAAGAAGTGCCTGCTAAATGTACTTGCGATCACATTCTGAACCCCTGGAAGACAACGACCTGATTGTGTATCCACAGGTTACAAAGCTTGACAGCCTCTGCACAGAGGGAGGAAGATCTTGATCCTCCCTGCCAGTTAATATAAAACAAAGGTTTGGGGGCTATGCTGGATTGTCTTGCTATGTCAGAAAAGGCCACAAATCTGTGCAGGGCTTTGGCTCTTGCTTTTACTAAATGGAGATGAGCTCCCACGAATTTCAAGTTTTCTACATGGCTCAGAGTGAATTTTTGAATGTTCAATTGTAGGCCCAATTTGAGGAAGAGATCTATGGCTTCAAAAGTTACCCATAAAGTGACCCTTCAGCAGCCAATCATCCAGGTAACAGGCCACTGAAATACCTTGCCTGCAGAGCTGAACCACTACTACTGACATGACCTTCAAAAAGACCCTCGGGGCAGACGACAGGTCAAAAAGGAGCATCCTGTTCTGAAAGTTGTCCTGGCCAATAGTAAAACATAGGAATAACTTGTGAGATGGGTGGATCGCAATGTGGAAAATATGCATCTAGAAAGTCAAGGGCTGAGAACCAATTCCTTTGATCTAATGACAGAATTATCACCAGCAAATGTCACCATTTTGAATTTTGGTGCTTTCACATAACTGTTGAGTAGCCTCAAATCTAGAATGGGTCGCTAACTGCCTCTCTTTTTTTGGTACCAGGAAGTACCTTAAATAAAATCCTTTCCCCCTGTGCTGCATGAGAACTGGTTCTATAGAACCCAAGTATAGAAGAGAGTCCATTTCTTCATGAGAGGAGTCTCTAAAGAGGCATTGGGCAGGGGGGTTGGTTGGTGGAAGGGTCGTAAAGTGGATGGCGTACTCCGGGGAGATTATCTCCACAAACAAGTGGGTTTTGGAGGTGGCCTCTGAAGCCTGCCTGAAGCAGTAAAAGGTGGTCGCTGAAGAGAGGAAGACAGCTGAATTGGTGCAGCTGGTAAGGATGAGGATGGTCATTCAAGACCTCAATCTGCCCATCAAATTGCTGCTTGGAGTTGGAAGGGTATGAGGTCAAAGGCTGAGAGGTGGATGGTTTCTGTCTTTGGAATTTTAGTCTCTTTTGATGTGGTTCACACAACCTCTAGGAGGTTGGGAATTGCACAGGATCTCTGAGCCATCTGTGTCTTGCTAAACCTTCTCTATACACTTGCCTGTAAGAACACAAACTAACCCTGGAGTCCTTTAACGTGTTCAGAGATTCATCCATGCTATCTGAAAACAGTTTAGACTATGGGTCTCAAACACTCATGCAGCCCGCAGGGCTCTTGCATGTGGCCCTCCAAGCTCCCCTTGCCCACCCCCCCGGCCCTCTGCCTACCCGCGGGATTGCCTCCTGTGGTGCTTAGAGTCCTGTGCCACTCTCTGAAGCAGCTGGCAGCACGCCTCTTTGGTCCAGGGGGAAAGGGGGAAGGAGGCAGAGGGAACAGGGAACCACAGCCAATGGGAGCTTCATGGGAGGTACCCGGAGGAGCGGCAAGAGCAGCGCATGCACAGAACCTGAGCCCCTCCCCCTCCACCAGGGGCTGAAGGAACACAGTTCCAGCTGCTTCCTGGAACGAAGTAGCGCGGGGCCGAGGCAGGCAGGCAGGGAGGGAGCCTGCCCTGGCCCCGGCGTGCGCCGTTGCCACCCCAGAGCCACTTTAGGTAAGCTGCGCCAGGCTGCAGCTCACACCCTGAACCCCTCCTGCACCCCAAGCCCCTGGCCTGAGCCCCCTGCCGCATCCTGCACCCCAACTCCCTGCCCTGAGCCCCCGCTGCACCCTGCACCCTTTCTGCACCCCCTGGGGCAGCGTTGGGGTGGGGACTTCAGGGAAAGGATTGGAATGGGGCAGGAAAGGGGTGGGAAGAGGTGGGGTCTAATGGAAGGGGTGGAGTGGGGGCAGGGCCAGAGGCAGCAAGGGGTGTGTGTCAGTGATGTGGCCCTCAGCTCAATGTACTAGTCCTCATGTGGCCCTCGTGGTCATTTGAGTTTGAGACCTCTGGTTTAGATCCCCTGAAAGGGAAGTCTTCCACTGTATTCTGGACTTCTTTTGGAAATCTGGAGCCAGAAGTCCCTCTCAATTACCACCATAGAGATTGAATGGATAGCAGTATCAGCAGCACCGAGTAAGGCTTGCAGTGAAGTTCTGGAAGGCAGCTGGCTGTCTGCATTAAATTGCCTGGAATTGCTCTCTACACTCTGCCGGTAAGACAACAAAAGAGTTCAGTTTGGTGTAATTTATGATATTTCACCATTAATGCCTAGTACTTGGCAATTCTAAATTGTAAGGAGGCTGATAAGATTTTCTACCAAGTAGGTCTAAACGCTTCTGATCTTTGTCATAGGCATAGATTTAGTGTGGTGCTGCCTTCCCCATTTGTTAACTGCATTGACCACAAAGAATTAGGAGAGCAATGAGAAAATAAAACCTCAGGTGTTTTACTAGAAGGTAATATTTCTTATCTGCTTTGTTGCATGTAGGTGAAATAGATGAGGTGTGTCCAGAAGGGCCACATTGACAGGTAAGGCTACGCGGGCAAATGAGACTGTCTGAAAGATGTCAAGCAGCTTATGATGCTTTAACCTCACGAGGGATCTGCAAGGAGTCAGCAATTTTCTTGACCAGATCCTGAAACTGCTTAAAATCATTCTCCAAGGATGGAGGATGAGGCATGACTCTTCATCCAGAGATGAAGAGGAGCTGTTGGTCAGAAGAGAGACCTCTTCATCAGTTCTATCTTCCTGCTCCTCACAGGTTTCTTCTTGAGGATCAGGTCTCCTAGTGAGGGCAGCAGATGAAGGCTGCGTACCTCTGAGCAACGAAGAATTGGGCACCTCAGCCTGGTCTCAGGGAAAACCAAACTCCTGAGGTAACAAGCATGCTGTTGGCACCGAGTCTGTGGTTTGCACAGAGCTATTGTGAATCTTGTCTGATTCAAGGGAAATGCAGTAGGAACCCAAGCAGGCTTCTTTGATAACTAGGAAGCAGAGGAAGAGCTATTCTTACCTCCTTGGTCTGCCGATGGTCCCAACGATCCCTCCACACCTGAAGCTTTGCCATCTTTCAGCTAACAATGCTCTTGCTACCTTAGGAACCAGCAGCTTCAAAGCTACCAGACTGGAATGCAGAACATGCAGATCTGGCTGAAGACTCCAATAACCTCAGCTTTTTTAGATAGATTCCCTACCTGGTGAACTCAGGGCATGATCTTTGGAAAACTTATGAGACGTCTTCCTCTTAGATGCCCTCGAGGAGCATGGTTTAGAAATAGTGGAGGCAGCAGACTTGCTTCAAGACTGGAGTACAGGAGGAGTCCCGTGGCCTGGGTCAGAAGATGGATGCAGCGAGCTCACTGTAATGAGGAGATGAAGTTTCATCTCCCTTCTTTTTTCTGGCTCTAGATTTCCATGTCAGACAGAAGATACACTTCTGGGAGTGTGCAATTCCCCGAGACAAACAATGCACTGGGAGTACCCATCACTTACCAGGATTGCCTCCTGGCATGACAGACATTTCAAACTAAGAGAACCAGGTGTAACCTCCCAGTGAACAAGACTTACCTTATCTATATAATATGAGAATTTTTTTTAAACTAGGAAGCTAAAGCTACTACTGCTTACTAACTACCGGTAATTACACTAATACTAAGACCAACTATAAATGAAGCACTAGAATAAAAACTGGGACACAGCTGAAGTAATCTCAACAGGGACAACTGCTGGAGCTCCATCGCAGGCTGAGGCAGTTGAGAAGCAACTGAGGGCGGTTTGCCTGTAGCAACTCACAGGACATGACAAACTAGCATGCATGCACAGGCTGAATGCACATTGCTATGAAAAGTCTCCAATCAACAGCACAGGGGATGTAAGTGCACACATAGGACACTATTCAAAGAAGAATAACCCATTACTTATAGAACAAAAGACTTAACTGTATGATGTATACAATTATTTTTTAATTAACCATGTCTTAAATGTAATTTAAAAAATAAATTCAAAAACACACTGAATGAATCCAAAGTCCTAAATATGACATTTTTGCATTTTAAAGGATGCTTAAGAGAAAAAAATTCTGTCCTCAAAAGGTACACAAAACTCTCTGAATCTAATTAAAATTGTGCACAGGTGCACAAGGGTAGAATTTCATCCTTCAAGAAATTTCTTCCCAAAATCTAGAGTTGATCGTATCTGATAATTGACCAGGTGTTTCAATTCCTGTACCACAGAGGGATTTCATGTATTGAATTTAAAAAAAAAATTTCAATATACAGGGTCATATTCTGAGCTCCTAAGATTAACAGAAATCCCATTGAATCCAGTGGAAATTGTACACATAGATGAAGGGCAGGACGGCCTGTAGTATATAAATTATTCAAAAGAAATTTGTTCTGAGAAAGACTACATCTAATTTTACAATTAATGTGTTTGTTTTATCAAACAAGTAAAATACCTAGAACACAAATTCTAAGTGACTCATGAGTACAGTTCCATATTCAATCTTCTAGCACCCTACGATAACAGGACAGTAACTGTACAAAATTTTGCTACAGCATGGAGTCACAAGGGTTCAGATAAGTCCATTTTTATACTGTTGTGTGTGTTGTTTCAAAGTTTGTTCTTTACTGTGTAGTCTCTGGGTATAAGTACCTTTAGGCTAAGGGAAATATTCAGTACTTCTGCTGCAGTAGACAGAATTTGGAGATTTTATTTGCAGTTCACATTTAATTAGGGCTGCCAATTTTGGTCGGCCACATTCCTGGAAGTTTCCTCTCATGACATAATCTTTAATTAAAGATTAATCTTGATTTCCTAGAGACTCCAACACAATCTTAGAGGGTTAGCAACTCTACGTTTAATACACATACAGTGGACGGAAGAGGAATGTGTAGCAGGCAAGAGATCAAGCAGCTCCAAATCCACTTTAAATTGTCTGCACCATTCACCACTTTCCCAGGATCATTTTCATACCTCAGGTTAACAGGCACAACTCTCACCAATTTAGCTAGTCACTACAGAATGCATTAGTATACTCAGTGCAAACTAAAAGCAAACTAAACTTGTGCAGACTAAATGAATGCTAAAAATCAGTGCAAGTTACACTGCCTTGCCACTTGTACCCACTTACATTCATTTGCTGACCAAATTATACCTGCTATGTTATTTAAATTACTGTTTATGTTCACTGTTTCAACCTTGTATTTCTACTTTGAAACCACACTTCTTCACACGCATCAAAGGCATTTGAGAACAAGTCCATAGCAAGTTTTAGATATTTTACTAAACCATTTTTGCATCAGAGCAAAAAAATTCTGAATTTCCTCATTAACATGACAAAAAGGGCAGCTTCGTCTTGCTTTGAGAACTCAGTGTAGTCAATGTAATTTAACCCAATTTAAAAACAAAATTCTGTTTGCTGTGAAAAATAAGTATCAGAAATTTTAACCCAAAAGAATTATTCTTCATTAAATTATAGCTATCTGAAAATAGTGGCTTATAAAGAAAGTGCCTCCTCAACTAACATGATAATATTGCAACATGATTCTATAATGTCAAGTAATGGCTTAATATGAAATGTAGCAACATATTTCCCTCTAGAGAATTTCTTTTACTCTTAATAATTAACTTTATATGAAATATCCATTTGCCCAGTGGGCAATAATCCAAAAGAACAGAACAGTTAAACTCTAAAAAGGAGTCTAGTTCTAATATTCAGTTTTAGAGATAGAAATTTCTAACAATTCTGCTAATAAAAGTTTAATTTAATGAAAAAAAAATACACTTCTGCAATTAAGAATTTTAAGCAGAATATACTTTGCAAACCAAAAATATTAGTTATCAGCATAAGAAACATAACAAAAACCTGACTACTACATTCTAGGCACTCCTCTAGTTTGACTCATTTAACTATAAGCAAACCTTACCTTTAGGTTTAGGTGGCAAAGGATTTTCATATAAAATCTGTTCAATTAATTCGGAAAAGCTTTCAGAGTAGAATGGAGGTCTTCCTAGAAGTATAAGAAGATTCACTTAATTCTATCAAACTCTGGTTAAACTGCAAAATAATTGTTACTAAATAATCTCATTCAAGAATCAAGTATCGTCAATCTGAACTCAATTTAGCAAATTAATGTCAGTTTAAATATAAATATCCTTGCTGGTGACAGTCAATGAGTAATGATGACTGCAGAACAAAACACGAGCAGGACAGCCATTAAGAATGCCCCTTCATGTCCTGTGTCCCAAAACAGGTCTCCATGGTAGCCCCAGATGCCAGCAGAGTGGATAATGAGGACAGCAAGACCACATCTATGTTAATCCAATAGGCTAGGCTAGCACACTGTTTATGTTGCCACAGGAAGACTGGGCTACAACCCTGCAATCTGGTTTGAAGGAGATGTTATTGTCCCAGATACTCTCTTCCCACTCCCCTTCCCTCTACTCTTCACAAAGCTAAAGTAGTGCAATTTAATCAGCTAAGTGAATTTTACCTTTAAAACAATATATTAATGCATTTGGTAAATTGTTTTAATGCTTAAGAGCATAAAACCACTGAATGATAGAATGGGAGCTCAAACCTTTATTATAATTTAGCAAATTATAATTCTAAGCACTAGAGGCAGTTAAAACTATTTATTATAGTTATACTATAACTCAGCTCTTAGTGACATTACCTCAACTGATTATTTTACAAGGTTCCTAAATAATTGGAAGTCTTTATATTGTACCAAAAACTCATTTTTCCAAATTATCACAAATGTCAGATAGATAGAAACACAACCTGAAAACATTTCGTAAAGCAAACAGCCCAATGACCACAGATCACTAGCTATGGAGAAGTCATCTCCCTTTATTGCTTCTGGAGCGGTGTATACAGGAGATCCTACAAAACAAAACATAAGGCAACTTGGACGATCCAGTCAGCATTTATACAATTCAGAATTTTAAAAAACGTCACCGTGTCAATCCACCCACCTCACCTCTACTGTATGCATTATCTCCCATTTAAAGATAAATGCTGAAGCTCAGTTTCCCTAAGTACTTGCTCATTGGCACAGAGAATGTCAATGTCAGATTTGGGATATAAACTCAGGAATTTGAATTATATAGTCCTGTGAACTCAACCTTACTTCTCATTAGACAACTATCCTCACTTCACTCTGATATACCTTTTCAGCAGGATTGTGGAAACTATTTTCTTGTTTATATTTCTATTTCACTACCACTACACATAACCTGAGAAGAACATCTACTGTTTTGTGCTGTAATTTTCTAATGTACTAGAGAAAGGTCCAAGTCAAAGATGATGCCCAGATTAGGGGATGGAGTGATGGACAGGATCGTGGTATTGTCCACAGTAATTGAGAAAGGAAGTAGGGGAAGGCTTGAGCTACTGACTAAACATCTATGAGATGTCAGAGACAGAGGTTAAAATTTTAGTTTGGATATATGGAGACAAGAATGAAGAAGAGAGAGGCAGATCTGTGAGTCATCAGCATGGATACTGATAATTGAATTTGTGTTTACATATGAGATTACCAGAGATCAAGTTTAGAGGGAGAAGAGAAAAGGACAAGGCATGAGCCCTATGGAGCCTGCACAGAAAACTGGCAGGGGAATGAGGCTAATCCCCTAAAGGGCACTCTGAAGAAGCAGCAAGAGAGGTTGGAGGAGAACCAGAAGAGAACTGAGTCATGGAAGCCAAGGGAGGTCAAAATTTCAAGAAGAAAATGGGTGATGGAGTAAAAGGTAGCTGAGAGGTCAATGAGGACAGAGTACTGGTTCTGAGCTTTAGCTAGGAAGAAGTCACTAGAGACTTTGGCGAGAGTGGTTTCAGTAGACTGCAAGGAGCAGAAGCTTGACAGGAGAGGGTATAGGATGGAACTGAAGGAGAGGAACTCCAGACAACAATTGCAGACAGTATGTTCAATGAGCTAAGAGACAAATAGAGGGTAAGGGAGACGGGACAGTAGTTGTCTGGGTTAAAAAGAAGAGTAAGGAAGGAGATGAGAGAAGGCAGATCAGAAGATGGGATAGGGTCACTGAGCCAAAAGGATATGTTAGAGAACAGACAAGCAGCTTCTGCATCTGTGATGGGGAGAAGGAGGAGAGAGTTGGGGGAGGGATGGGAAGGTCACATTGTATTTTGTCAATTTTATCTTGGAAGTCAGCCGGGGGGGGGGGGGGAAGAGAGAGAGAGAGAGAGAAGTGGAGGCAGAAGGAGGGGATGATATCTATAATAGACCATTTATAGTGGTTTGCCTTTGCGGTTTCTCCACCTTCCTTTGAAGCATCCAATACTGAATGCTGTCATGGACAGGATACCAGACTATATGGACCACTGGTCTGATTCAGTATAGCTATTCCTATGTTAAACTAGTATTAAAGTCGGGTGGAGAGAGGTCTACACTCTGCCCTACTGGACTCCCACTCTTTCAAACAATGCCACTTTTCATTAAGATGATCACCCACAGTAGCTTCAAATATGCCAACTGTATTTAAAAGCTCTGTGAAGCACATTTGCACAAAGTGTATTCAAAAAGGGCTTCCTCTCTTCTGAGCTCAGTTTGCTGTACACAGACCAGGGGTGAAAGTAACTTACAGGACTTACTGGTAATGCCGGAGTCCTGAGGGGTGCGTGGCCTCAACCGGAAGAGGCAGTGCCTCTCAAGATTTAAAGGCCTTGGGGCACTGGCTGTGGCTGGGAGCCCCAGGGCCTTTAAATCAACCCGGGGCTCCCAGCTGCAGAGGTGGCTGGGAGCCCCCCAGTGCTCCTGCCACGGCAGAGCTCCGGACCCTTTAAATCCCCACCGCAGCTCCGGCTGCCGGAGCCATGGGTGGGATTCAAAGGGCTCTGGGTTGACCGCAGCCAAGGCAGCCCAGAGTCCAGCCGCCGCAGCCCAGAGCCCTTTAACTCCGGCTCCGTCCCCAGCCTGGCCACCGGAGCTGCGGGTGGGATTTAAGGGGCTCTGTGCTGGCTGCTATGGCGGGGAGCCCAGAGCCCTTTAAATCCCTGCCGCAGAAGCCGGTGCGGTCCGGCATAGTGTACTGGCTCTTGCCGGCACGTCGTACCGGCTTACTTTCACCTCTGACACAGACACAAAATATAATAAATTTACTTAAACTTAGTATTAGTAACAAAAGTTCACAGGAATGGAGGTATTTCAGTGTTTGGGAAATTGGGAACACAGCCATGAAAGACAAAACTGCAGTGTCAGTTTTCACAGACTGCACAAGAGAAGAGGAGGGAGAAGAATGCAATGACTTCTCTGTTGGAATGATTTTTTCTTAATACTCTGTGTTTTGCAAAATACACATCAACGCCTTTTGAGTAGAAGCCACAGAACCGAAGATTCACAGAAATGTTTATCCTTATTTATAAAGGAGAGGACTATTTTATGCAATTTAGTTAGATATTGTGTCAGAGAGCCAACCTTGTCCCCATGGGTTCCGCGCTTCCAGACAGTTTATGCTAGCTTCAGAGGCTCACTGAACCCTTCCACATAGCCCTTTTCTCTCTAGGGCCAAGGATACAGTCTACTGAGCCTTTTTCATCAAAAACGAACAAGAAGGTTGATAAGAGAACTTCCACAGCCTCTGTTGCTCCTACGGCCTCATACCAAAACCGCTAAGCCTCCTTGCCTGACAGAGGCCTGTCTTCCCCTCCCAGGAGGCGTTTCTGTAGTGGTGGGTTGGGGAGGAACCGGGGCCCACCCTCTTCTCCAAGTTCCAGCCCAGGGACCCTAATGGTAGCAGCTGTTAGCAGCCAACCTTTCACTGCCAGAGTTGCTACATTTCCCCAGGCCACTTCCCCACAGCTCTCCTGCTTCTCCCTTCTTCACCCTTACCTTACGGCTCCCCTTACCAATGACTCGAGGGTGTCTTCATTAACCAGCCCTTCAGCCACACTTCCTCTTCTCTGGCTCCCTGGCTCTCCTCTGCCTGACTGGAGTGAGCCCTTTTATAGTATCAGAGGGGCCTTAGAGTCAAGTGGTCACATTATCTTAATGGTCTCACTTGACTCTTTGCAGGTTAATTGGAGTCAGGGGTTCTCATTAGCCTGGAGCAGCCCCTGCTCTGTCAGTCAGGGAACAGGAAACTGTTAATCCAGTGGCTAGTACAACTGCCTTCTGCTACTCTGTTGTACCCAACTGGCCTGGGTCTATCACAATATGTATACCATGCAACTGAGGGCGAGATGAGTCCCAACAAACAGAAAAAATACTGTTGAATTATTCATAGTGTTCACATGGTGTCTGTTCCCACAACCCTTGCACTGGTGAAACTCCTGTTGAAGCCAATAAATAGGGTATTGTCTACAAATTTAAGCCAATTTCTATGTATTTTTACTTAAATGAAAAATACTGGTAACAACAAAATACACAAATCCGATTATAAACCAAATGGTTTATCAGAATAATCTTCTTTATTTTCCTACAATCTCTTTTCTTTAAGTGGGCTGGAGGGCTGCTAAAATAGTGAAGCAGACATCCTCTCCTGTTACATATGATCTTGTAGTCCTTGTGTCGTCCTAGCAGGGAGTGACCATAGAGCTACCTAGATCTTCAGGACATTTCAGATTAAATCACTTATTTACTGATGCCAAATCCCATTTTTGCTCAATACTACATCTACTTAAATACTTTTTACAATATGCCTGAATATAAATCATGAATAATGTTTCATATACAAAAGATAATTTGTAGATACAACATACCTGTCTGCCAATTAACCCCAACATAGGAGGAATAAAAATAGAAAGTTTATTATCTATCAGTATTATACCGTAGTCACTAAGGGTTACACAAAAAGTCAACAAAATCTTCAGTTCCATCCTCCTTTCAAGAGCACATATTGGTTTCTTTTATCCTTACGTTTTGGTTTGGAAGAAGGGATAGGTTGTTAACTACACCCTCCCCCACACACACACACACAATTGCAGTTATTCTGATAAAGATGTATCAAAGAGGTTGTTGGGTTTATGTTTCTTCCTGAATACAGTAGGTTCATCATCATTTCTTGCAATACAGAGCTCCATTAAGAAAGTGAAATTTACACAAGCAGGAGACAAAGCTTATTGTCAATAGTTCACTTGTTCCTAATAAGTATTGTGGTTGTGGCAGATCAGCATCATGAAGAGAGAAAAGCGATCTCTGAATGTCAAGGTATTATTCCCACTTTGAACTTTAGCGTACAGAAAGTGGGGACCTGCATGTACCCCTCTAAACTTAATTCCTAGCTTAGATCTGACAGTGCTGTCACCAACCAGCAATTCCAGTGTCTGGTACACTCCCTGTCCCCGCAAAACCTTCCCTGGGGAGCCCAAGACCCAAACCCCTTGGGTCTTAAAACAAAGAGGAATAAAGCATTCCCCCTCCTTTCCCCCTCCCAGGGTTACCCTGACAGATCCCTGTGATTCAACTCCTTGAATCTTAAAACAGAGAGGAATTAACCTTCTCGCCCCTCATTCCTTTTCCCCCACCAATCCCTGGTGAGTCCAGACCCAATTCCCCTGGGTCTTGCACAAGAAAAAAAAAAAATCAGATTCTTAAAAAAGGAAAGCTTTTAATAAAAGAAAGAAAAAGTAAAAACTCTCTCTGTAAAACCAGGATGGAAAATGTTTACAGGGCTTCAGCTTTACATAAACTAGAGGGACTCCTTCCCCACTAGCCTAAGTACAAGTTACAGCAAACAGAAGTAAAATATCGTTCCAGCAAAATACACATTCGCAAATAAAGAAAACAAACATAAATCTAATCCGCCATTTCTAGCTAATACTTATTATTTTGAACATGAAAGACTGTTTCAGAAAGATTGGAGAAACCTGGTTGCACGTCTGGCCTCTCTTAGCCCCAAGAGAGAACAAAGAACAAAAACAGCACAAAACAAAGACTTCCCTCCACCAAGATTTGAAAGTATCTTGTCCCCCGATTGGTCCTTTGGTCAGGTGTCAGCCAGGTTCACTGAGCTTGTTAACCCTTTACAGGTAAAAGAGAATTAACCCTTAACCATCTGTTTATGGCACTGAAATAGTCCAATCCCATAGCATAGAGCAAGGGTTCTCAAACTGGGGGCTAGGACCCCTCAGAGTTCATGAGGTTATTACATGGGGAGTCGTGAGCTGTCAACCTCCACCTCAAACCCTGCTTGCCTCCAGCATTTATAATGGTGTTAAATATATTTTAGAAGTGTGTTTAATTTATGAGGGGGAGTCTCACTCAGAGGCTTGCTGTGTTAAAGGGGTCACCAGTATAAAAGGTTTGAGACTCACTTGCATAGAGGGTTTTGAAGATTAAGTACCGAACTTTTAATCTGTTCTCATACTTGGTGGCATCTCAATTACTGCACTTATGGTGCATTTGTATGAACCAGACTTCTTGAGTGAAAAGGCTGCTGCATTCTGGAACAGCAGAAGTTTCTTTAATTACCAGAGTTGTTTCCTAAGTACAAGGCACTGCAATAATCAAGTCTATTGTAAAAATAATATATATGTTTCACGGTAGCCAGGTCAGCATCCAGTGGGAGGATGGAAAGTCTCCTGGCCAGTAACGGATGGAAGAATATACTTCAAGCCACTGGTAATAAATGGATATCCAACAGGAGTGTGAACTACATATTGAGAGCACTAGCAGCCCAAGTTGTTTTTTTTAAACTGAGATTCCTAGTAGCTTCATATATATGTTGAACAAAAGGGTGACAAAATTAACCCTGTCATACCCCACAGGCAAGGCCCTTTGATTATATAACTAACTATCCCAAATTAACTTCCAAGTTCTCCGAGATGTAAATGGAGCACACATACTCTAAATCAAATCCACCTCCTACTAATGGTAGGATCAAATGTGATACCATAGATCATAGGGCGTTGCTGTTGAAGGCACCTGACAGACTTTAAAAGTATCAGCATAGACATGCTGCCTCAAACTCAGCTAGGAGGACAGCACAGTCCCAGTCCACCAAAGCCTTTTCTTCACTGCACTCTGGGAAGCCTAGTTTGCAAGATCTATTCAGAACAGATGTACTAAAATGATAATACAGTCTTTGTTAGTTCTTCTTACAGATGTATGTTATGCTGTATGTTTGCTAAACTTGATTTTATATTGTTATAAAGGTTGGAAACATGACTGTGTGTATGTAAAATCTGTTTCTTCTCTATGTACCTGTCGCACACTCATTTCCAGTGCTGGCTAGCAATCTTCTCAGTATTTAAGTATACCAATGATGGTCTGTGCTACCAAAATCTTGCTTACATGAGACTAAGGATAGGTCTACACTGGAGCTTAAAGCTGTAAACTCCAGCTTGAGGAGACATACCTGCGCTAGCTTTGATTGAGCTAACATGCTAAAAATTGAAGTGTAGCCACAGCGGCACAAATGTGGGAGGGACTAACTATTCCCAGCATGAACCTATAGTCTCAGACAGGATTGGACTCTGAGCAGCTTGCCGCTCCTGCCACTGTGGCTACACTTCTATTTTTAGTGCATTAGCTCAACCAGAGCTAACATGAGTATGTCCCCTCAAGCTAGAATGGGAGCTGCGGGAAGCTGTGGCCCAGTCCACGCCGCTTTCCCGCAGCTTCCATTGGCCAAAAACGGCAAACCACAGCCACTGGGAGCCGTGAACAGCCATACCAGCGGAAGCTCAGATAAACAAAGCATCTCACAGCCCGCCAGAGGCTTACCCTGAACCAGCTGCAAACCAAGTTTGGGAATCCCTACCTTAAGCTAACGGTAGCATTAATTACAATGGTAATTAAGAGAAGAAGATAACATAGTCACCTGAAGCAATAGCTGTATGTACAGATAACTCAGTAACAACTTATTTAACAACTGCCTTTCACTATTAGATTTTATGTGCTCTGATTTTCGTAACAGGTAGTGTAGCTTGTTTTGTGATTTGTACCATATGCAAATTCCCATAATGATCCCCATTACATTGTCATCAACACTGTCAAAACGTTTTATTTTGTTAAGTTCAACTACTAACGTAGAGGGTTTTTTAGAAAAATCAAGCACTCTTAATTCCTGCATCCACAAAAAGAATAGTTACAAAAAACAACTATTTTAAGTTTATGGCTGGGAAAATAAGACCCCATCCTCTCAACCTGATTTAAAATCAAAACATTTTTAAAACATTTCATTATGCCTCACGGAGTTTAGTTAATTTTGACTGGATAAAACATACACTATATGCTGTACCTTTAAGTCTGTTTTTCAAGTTTCTTTGTGGAGTGCTTTCACAGCCATCACCACCTCCTTCCTCTGATCCAATTAAAGCAAAAAATTCCTCCAAATTTTCACCCTCTGCTTTAGCCAGGCAAAAATTATTGAATTTCAGTGTGCCAGGCCCTTCCAGAAGTATCTACAGTGGTAAACAAAAGTGAACACCAAGTTGTTTCTTTTAAATATAGACTGTTTCAAGAAGCTGAATTTTCTAGTCCAACCTATCTAAGACTGCAGTTTTGATCAAATCCCAGGGGTTAAAAGCAGCCTGGAGAGGGCTGCCACTCTGGAAAAGGCTAGGCTGATTGGGGAACTGGGGCCACATCCCATCAGGCCACAGCTCACCCTATAAAAGGGCTGTGAGCCAGGTGCTCAAAGAAGAGACTCGCTCTCTCTAGCTTCTGAGAGAGAAGGACTAGGCTGCTTGGGAGCTGAGAAGGGTACATGAGCAATGCTGGGGAAGAGCAGAGGGAGCTGGGGAGCTCCAGCCTGCCGGCCCTTCTAAAAGGCCAAAAAGGATACTGGGGCTGCAGAGGGGCAGTCCAGATATAGGCAAAGGCAGCAGGTCCAACCCCCCTTGCTGATGATGAGTGGTTTACAGACTTCAGTCTGCCCCAGTGTGCAGGGGCTAGACGGTGACTGGCAGTAGCCACTGAGGCAGGTGGGGATAGAGGTTCCAGTGGGTGGGGAGACCCAGATTGTGGGTTACTGCTGGGGCAGAACTCTGATGTAAAGAACACTGGGGTCTGGGAGGGACATGGGGCCAGCAGCAGGCAAGACACCGGCTACAGAGGGCACTCTGGGCTGGAAGAGCTAATTCCCGAGACAGCCAGCAGGAGGTGCCACGGTGGTGAGTCTCACCCCATCACAGGCCCTCATCACATTAATAGCTGAGTGCCTCCCATGAGTTGGGGGTGAGGGGGGAAACCTATAATAGCCTCCTTTTTTCATAGCCATCAAAAGGTGGCTTTTTTATTTTAGACAGATCTGAGCAAATTTTGTTTCTTTGTTTTAAATGAGCCTTTGTCGATGAAGATGATATTGTGGAAAAGCATGGAAAAAAGAGAGGTTTTGCATTTGCTCTGTATGCAGCAAAGTTAGCAATCATCCTCATTTGATCTGGTAGTGAGTTCCAAAACCTTGTTCCAGCTCCCGTGAAGGTTCCATTTCCTGAAGTCATTAGTCTCCTCTACTGGTCAACAGCTACATTGTTTCAGTGGAACATAGCTGTCATGGGAGGTTGTGGTTACACAGAAAGAGGCAATATCACAATAGTCAAGACCAATTCTGTGCAAGACTCTGAAAATAAGGATGGCTACTTTGAACTGGACTGAGTGTTCAAAGGAGTAATTACCACCTACATTACTCTGCAGCAAAGATAAAAAAAGTGTTGCATCTTTCAACATGTATGCATATTAAAGTTTGTTAGACTAGTGGTTAAAATATTAACATGGGAGGGCGGGGGAGGGATAGCTCAGTGGTTTGAGCATTGGCCTGCTAAACCCAGGGTCGTGAGTTGAATCCTTGAGGGGGCTATTTAGGGATTTGGGGCAAAAATCTGTCTGGGGACTGGTACTGATTTGAGCAGGGAGTTGGACTAGAGGACCTCCTGATGTCCCTTCCAACCCTGATATTCTACGATTATCCACCTAGCAACCAGATTCTGATAGGACCAGCTCCAGGGTTTTTGCCGCTCCAAGCGGCAGGGGGAAAAATTAAAAAAAAAGCCACAATCGGCAGCAGCTCCACTGCACCGCTTTCTAATCCGGTGGCAGGTCCTTCCCTCTGAGAGGGACCGAGGGACCTGCCGCCGAATTGCTGCCGAAGAGCCCAACATGCCGTCCCTTCCCCTTAGCCACCCCAAGCACCGGCTTGCTCAGCTGGTCCCAGCCCTGGATTCTGAGAGACATTTTAAGTTCTAAAATATTTTGTCATGATTACCAAGAAACTAAGAAATATGTGGTTTCCTAGTGTGGACAGGCTATGACAGAATGATGCAAAGCTGTAAAAACAAAGGGACTCCTAAATGAATAATGAAAATCCTTCGACTCATCTTTTTATGCTGCAGCATGGAAGCAGATACTATACTCTCAGACCTCATTCTCAGCTGCAGAGTGATACAGCAGACATAAAAAAAATAAACTAATTAGACTAAGGTCTTCAGGACATACACTTGTCTCTTACTATGTTCATGCACAACACACAACACCTAGCCTCCAACCTTAAGTAAGGCCTCTGGACATTAGCATACTACAAATAATAATTTCTGAAATTTTAATGATATTTGACATAATATAAGATACCCATTATAACTAATGTTACTCATTACCTTTCCAGGTGTGAGTTCACAGAAGATAATTCCAAGGTCATGAATGTGATGTAATCCAGTAACCAAATCAATACCAAATTCTCTCACCACATCTTCAGGTAGATGTTCATCTTGCGCAATAACCATTTCTAGTGAACCACCTGAAATGTATTCACACAGAATCCGTTATGACAGTTGCACAACAAGAAAAAGGCCAGACCAACAGCCTACTGTGATATTACAGCCTCTTAAAAGAAAAAAGTTAAAAGGAAAATACAAATCAATTGAAAAAAATAAAAAGATTGCCTATCTTCAATTGCTCTGTGACTCCAACAGCCACAAGTTTAAAAATGTATATAAAAATAACCTATTACTCGTCAGCACTAAAGGACTACTTCACCCAGTTGTTTTTGACCTCTGGAAAAACTAAGGCATGGAAATGTCATTCTCATATGCTCACTGTACATCCTCTATATCTAATCACTGAAACACGGGCAAATTTTGAAAATAAGACCCATGTCATCTAATTTGTCCATACAGATCACTAAAACTGAAAAGAGTTCACCACTATTATCAATAATGACCACTTCTGTCAAAGAGTTCCTATTTTATGAAGGCAGAAAGTGTGAAATTGATCTAGTCTCTACTGAATTTACATATTTTAGTACTCAAACAAAACTATAACTGCATACATCTATGTAGCATGATTTATATCAAACTTCACCTTTTATACAATAATCTTTCTCTAGATCAACATTACTGAAAAGTGACAGACCAAACAATTCAGTTTATAATTTTCATGAACAAATGGATTTGTTTAGTTATACCACACCATGAACTTCTTATGGTAATGACCGTAAAAGAAGGCTAACATTATACTGGGTTTTTTGTTTTTGTTTGTTTGGGTTTTTGGGGGGGGTTGGGGGGGGCAGGGGAAGGAATTGGAATGTTACAAGAAAGCTCTTCTTCAGAAATCAAGATGGCTTTTAATTGTTTATATTCTACCTATGGCCATATTTTTATTAATTCTTTATTAAAATAAAAAGAATTCTGTTCTATAATATCTCCTAATACTTCAGAAGTGGACTGTCTTCCTGTGCATTCTTCCAAAACTAGAGAGATATTAGCTTTATATATATTTTTTTAGTATAACTGTCTAGAGAACAGTAACTTCAAAAAGTTACATTGTAAAATCAGTTCCACTGGCTTCAATGGGAGCACTCATATGCATTAAATTAAACACTGAGCAAATGTTTACAGGATTGGAGCGTAAATTTATTTTCTACTATTAATCTTAATGCTTTCAAAACTACATACATATAAACCATACACAAAAAGTTATGTTAAAAGCACAATAAGATTGCAGTCAAGCACTGAAAAGTTTGGAACTACTAGAATTAACCTTATTTCAGCCCCCTTCTGCATATACATTATGACTAAGGTTATGTTTTAGTCACAGGTATTTTTAGTAAAAGTCATGGACAGCTCACAGGCAGTAAACAAAAATTCACATCCCGTGACCTGTCCATGACTTGTACTATTTAGCCGTAACTTGGGCTGGGGCCCCCGGGTGCTTGGAGGGGGCATGGTCTGGAGGCACCGTGGGGCTGGGGGCATGGTCCAGGACTCCTGCTGGTGTGGGGTGGGGGGGGGAGAAGGGGAGTTGGCAGGGCTGGTAGTCTCCCTACCCGTTCAGCAGTCTTCCTACCTGGCTCAGCATGTCCCCGCAGCTCCTAGGAGGAGGGAAGGCCAGGGGGATCTGAGCACTGCCCCAGCCAAGTTCCGTTTCCGTAGCTCTCATTGGCTGAGAACCGCAGCAAATGGGCGCTGCGGGGGCGGTGCCTGCAAGTAGTTACAGCATGCAGAGCCCCCTCAGCCTAGGTCAGGAGTTGCAGTGTTATGCTGGCCACTTCCAGGGAGCCTCCCCGAGGGGTGAAAGTGGGCTAGTGCAGCATACCGGTAAGAAGTGGCTGCTGGTATGGGTCTGTAAGCAGCCGATGACCAGGGGCAAAAAGGGAAGCTGCCCTGGGGTCCCAGCAATTTGAAAGGCCCTGGCACTCTCGGTCACTGCTAAGCAGCAGCCAGAGCCCTGTGCAGTGCAGGCTGGGCAGCGTGAAGGGCTTGCTGAGGGAGGCCTACCCCTGAGCCCCGCCCCTTCCACACAAGGCCTCACTCCCTCCAAGGTCCCGGAGCTAGGCTCCCGTACTGGTAAGTCTTATGTTACTTTCACCCCCTGGCCTCCCCCCGCCCTCAGGTAAGCCCCACCCTGCATCCCCCCTTTCTCCTGCCCAACCCTGAACTCCCTCCCACACTCAAACTGCTGCTGGCCCAGAGACTGCCTTAATTATAATATAGTCTTTAATTACATGATCACATGATATTTTTTCCCCACAGGACCCCAGTTCAGCCCACGGGCCACATGTGGCCCAAATAACACATAGCTGCAGCCTAGCTCAGCTGTGTGCTAAAGGCCGCAGGTGTGCACGGGGTCACAGGTTCCCAGCTGCCTGTGGCCCAGGTTACACATTGTGGGCCGCACATGCGGTCCATAATGTGTAGTATGTTGAGAACCACTGAGTTATACAAACCTCATATTGGGCCTGAAAGAGATAAAGCCCACATAGCCCCACCCTTCCAGATACAAGTGCCAGCTTCCAATTTTCCCCAGGAGTGCTCAACCTCCACTCAACCCCAGGCCCTATCCTCACTCCACCCCTTTCCCCAACCCTACCTCTTCCTGCCCCAGGCCTGGCCCCCACTCCACTCCTTCCCCCAAGGTACGCCCCTTCCCACCCAGTTCCACTCCCTCCCCCAAGCACATCTGTCCTGACTCCTCCACCTCCCTCCCAGCGCCTCCTGCACGCCATGGAACACCCGATCTGCAGTGGGCAGGAGGTGCTGGGAGGGAGGGGGAAAAGTTGATCGGCAAGGCCACCCGCGGGTGGGGAGCTTGATTGCCGGTGGATGCTAAGCATCCGCTATTTTTTTTCTGTGCGTGATCCAGGGCTGGAGCACTCCCAGTTGGCGACTATGCCTCCAGGCCTGCAGAGCATGCTCCAACTGGAAAGGAAGCTTAAAAGAAAGCTACCCAGTTCAGTCAAGGAGAGGAAAGCAGACCTACCCTAAGGGATCCTGGACATGGGTGCTGAAGAAGTCTCCTTGTGAGGAACAGGACTTCATGCTGAGACAAGTTGGGACTAAAGGTTTAGCTGTCTTTTCTTTTTTCTTTTGTTACCTGAGATTAGACTTGGAGTCATGAGAGACGGATAATAAAAAGCGGACCCAGGAAGGGTAATTTCAAGGGCACTGTAAGGCACTGGACACTTGATTGGGGAGTCCGGGCCTTGCCCCTGCTGCAGGAGAGGCATAAGCCACATTCTAATCTCACTCCCCCTTTGATAAAAAGGCAAGGACATTGCAACCTGAGGTGAAGCTAAATCCATCCTCAGATGAGGAACTGGACTTAAACGCCTTCCCATTGAAAGGCGATACTGAGTACACTACCCGCTAGACCACCTGGCCTTCTGAAGGCTCTGTTACAGTCCTCTTCAGCCCTGAGCTGGAACGTGGGTCCATGAGGACAGATTCTTCAGAGAATTTCGCTGCTAAAATTGGAAAAAAAGTCTCTACTGAGCATGTACAAATTACCATTTTTCAAAAGCTTTTATTAACTTGGACAAATTTGGGAGGATTTTTACAGGGGCAGCAATAGGCATATCCTTGATACAAAGGCCATTCCCCACCAAATTTCAAGGCCTTGCTCTAAAGCATGCAGGCATTAGACCTTTTCAAATAAAAGGTTGCAATACATACATGTATGTAAAAATAAAGAATTTTCCCCTAGCCTCATCATTGAACACATACATATATTTTGACTGAAATTTTCCCAAAAAAATTTAACATGAAGCAGACATACACCACAGGAAATTTCAGCCCGAACAGTTATAGGTTGGCAAAACTACTAAAAACTGAAAACAAGATCTGAACTGTCAGACAACTTTAATAAAAGGTGGTGCTACAAGTACCATCTACAATACACTATCTTGTAAGCAAACAATTCACTCCAATTTAAAAAATTCTTCCAGTATCAGGGCACCTTTCTAGTATGTTATAGTGTTGTTTAAAAGACTTTTTTCTATACTTTTACGACAGAAAATATTTAACATAAGCAAAACCTATTTTACATCAACGTTGAACCCACTGAAGTATCTGGATGTTGATCAACAGTAGTCAATATCTGCTCAACCATTTCCTCCAGATGATAAAAGGAAGAGTATGAGAACTCTCTCTGTATTATTGCCTAGATTCCTGAATCTTACAGTGATTTCCTTTATAAATTTGTTTTGTTCTCTTTTAATAATTGATACAGTCCTTCAAAACAACTCAGTAACCCCAGAAACTCATTAAGTCACAGTACCAAATTCTTACGCTCCTGTTTTAAAGTTTTGTTTTAACCACTTAATCTATTTTAGAAGACTGCATATAAAATAGTCCAACTCGATAGGGCCGAAAATGCAGAGAAAAATATTGGGGGCAGGGGAGGGGAAGAGGCACAACAAAATTTATACTGGATCTGATCAAGAAAAAAAAAATACTTAGTCATGTTGTTACAAGAGAGATGTTGGATATTCAAAATGAAATCCATTTTCCACACTTCAAAAGCAATTTTCTAATCTGCACAAATTTAATGAAGGACCTAAGCTTGTTCTACTTAAAAATATGGTAAGCCTTAGTAGAAACTGAGTAGATTGCTAGGTAAGAAATCATTAATACTCTTTATATTTAACAAAAGGCTGTCTGTTCAAGGGTTAACATATTTGCCAACAAACTAGACTAGAAAAATATGCCAAAGTTTTCAAACTTAGGTGTATAAAGTTAGTCACCCCATTCCATAATCATACACTTGATTAAAAGTGGCCTGGTTTTGTCAGAGGTGCTGAGAATCTGCAGCTCCCATTTTCAGTGGCATTTGTAGCTTTATAGCACTTCAGGGACAGAAAGTTTATTTTATTTAGGGTCCTAACTAGGAAGCCAACTTTAGGCATCCAAATTTCAAAGTCTGACCTCAGTATCTTGCCCACTTATTTTTCTCAAACATCGGAAATAATGCTATCCTAGAATTCAAAACATACAAGTCATAACAACTGGATAAAGCCCTTCCATAAAGCTTTTTTTGATAACATGGAGATAACCTAGTACAGATCAAAGAATCACCCAGTTCAAAAAGCATAGGGCAGTCCTCGGGTTCCCTCAGCTCCCAAATTAGTGTCTTAACATAAAAGAGAGGATGTTTCAAGGCAACTGGAAGAGACGGCTTAATTCATCTAACACCATCCTGCAGACTCCCCTTTAGATTTAGGAAAAGGAAAATGAAGCAATATCTTCCATCTGGTCAAATTTATGTTTTAGGTTTATTGGCATATTTTCTATCTTTTAATTTTGCATAAAATATTTAGGAAAGTACAAAAAAGCAGATAGAATCCTAACCTTTCCTTGAACAGCTTGTATTTGTTCACCCACTTCAAGAATTCATAATGTTGATCTGCAAGTTACAGCAGTAGCATCACCTACCAAGCAGTTTCAATCCAATTATATTATTTCATATCAATTAACTCTTAAAACACATATTGAAGTGAAAAAATACGACTTGAGGCATTTTTCTAGGAATCCAGTTTTAAATTATTTCTATATGCTAACTTTCTACTAAAGTTTCTGATCTTTCATTTATGTTTTAAATAGATTGTCAGGAAATAGTTACATTTTACATTTTGGATAAAAAAATTTCTGTTATAAATTTATGATGTAAAATTCCCATTGCACATATTTTACTTAGTTAGCATCTCTTACCTGTGCATAACTCCACTACCAGCCAGAGATGGTTGCTTGTTTCATACCATTCATGAAAGGTTACTATGTTCTTATGTCTAATTTCATGTGTAAGACGAACCTGTAACAGAATATTTGTATATTTTATCTGGAGAGCTGCATTCAGATATTAGTGTTTCAGGTGGGGAAAAATGCAATACAAAGTAATTCTAGATTCCTTTCTCCCTATATTGCTAGCTTTACAAATGCCACCAAATTTTTAAGAGGTCACACTCCTACTCAAATCATACAATCAAAAATATAGAGGGAAGATACCTTTTGGCACAGGCCTCCCCCAACTTCCCTGTGTTCAAAAGTACAGTCAATTTTCCTCATACTAGTTCAACAGTTTAATAAAGATGGCCACCACAGCTATCTAGTGACAGAAGAAAACACTCCTATGTTGTAGATCAGAGTTCAGGGTCAAAGTTACATCCCTAGTTTCTGGGCCAGTGAGAGATGGAAGTGTGAAAGAAGCAGGTACAGTGAGTCCTGGAGAAGGAGAGTTTTCCATCATTCTTGAATAATCCCCTCTGGCCAACCAAATATCTTTGAGAGGTGCCCAGGAGCTACATTTATGTTGAAAGTTGGGTTAATGCCAATAAAGTGTATTTCACAGCTTTAAGGGAGAGGAGGAAAAGTGGCAGAAGATTCGACATTCTTTCAAAAAAAAAAAAAAAAAAAAAAAAAAAAAAAAAAAAAAAAAAAAAAAAAAAAAAAAGCCTAAATGTGCAATGACTAGTGTAGTTTCTGGTAGAATTGCTGGATATGCTCAATACAAAAAGTAACAAAATATTCTGAGCATCTTTAACAGTGTTTCTGAAACTGTGTAGAGAAAGCCCCTGACGGGATGGGACGGTTTGTTTACCTGCCCTGTCTGCAGGTCTGGCCGATCGTGGCTCCCACTGGCCACACTTCACCGCTGCAGGGGGCTGCTGGAAGCTGCGGCCAGTAAGTCCCTCGGCCTGCGCTGTTTCCAGCAACTCCCATTGGCCTGGAGCAGCAAACCGCAGCCAGTGGGAGCTGCGACGGGGCAGGTAAACAAACCGTCCTATCCCGTCAGGGGCTTTCCCTACACAAGCGACAACCCCAATTTGAGAAACAGTGATCTTTAACCAAGGATATAGCTTCCTAGTGACTCAGTAAGTGCTGATTATTGCAACAATAAGAAAAAGTACCTAAGAAATGTACGTATGGGACAGGAGGAGGCTGGTACTTCAATTGACTTGCATTTTCCCAGTGAACATTGCAGTAACAAAGTAAAACCAATCACTACATTTATGACAGCTTCTATGACCAGCACAAAGTTAACCTCTTATGAGCAGATGTGTTTACATCTGTGCTAAAAAAAGACTGAAAATAAGGAAGGGGCTTTAGGAGGAATCCATGACTTCACATCTACAAAGAAAATCCATTTAAGACAAGGGAATTTGGAATCTAAAAGCTTAAAACATCACTATAAATTGACACAAACAAGGTAGGTGAGGTAATCTTTTATTGGACCAACTTCTGTTGGTGGGATGTACATGCTTTTGAGCTCCAGTAGGGTGACCAGACAGCAAGTGTGAAAAAAAATCAGGATGGAGGTGAGGGGTAATAGGTGCCTACATAAGACAAAGCACCAAATATCAAAAAACTGTCCCCATAAAATCAGGACATCTGGTCACCCTAAGCTCCACAGACCCGAAGAAGAGCACTGTCTAGCTAGAAAGCTTCTACCTTCCACAAACAGACATTGGTCCATTATCTCACTTGCTTGACCAACAAGGCTACAATAACAGTGCAAACAACTATAAATTGTGAAATTTATTGTATGTGAAGTAGTACCTGGTATTCTTTTTGTCTGTATTTGTGCTACTGGAAAATTTCTATCTACATTTCCCTACAGAAATAGTAATAAACATTATTCTTACCCAGTTGGTTATTTCTGCTCTTTTGCATTTATCAGTGCAAAGAATAGCAACAAAATTAATAGTGCCTTTTCTTCTTCCTTTATAAACAACTGTCTTGCTTCCTCTTCCAATCTCTTCATATAAAATAAAGTTTTCCATGTTTAAGACGCTTTACATCCAACAAATTAAGAAATGGCTTGTTTTCATCACTAACAAACACCACCTTGAAAGAAAAAATCAAAAATTTCTTAAATGTAAACATGTAATTATTTTCTTAATTCTTAAGATATGGCATTTAATACAAAAAGGTACCATTCATGTGATTAGCGGTGATGACTGACCTTACAGAAAGTTTATAAACAAGACCTCCCACAAGAAAGTCTAATCAACATTTTACACATATAAGAGTCACAATATTAAACTCCAAACTGCAAATTCTAAACAAAACTTAATCTACAAAACCCCGTCGTACAAGTACTCTATGGCCATGACATTACTAGGGAATTTTGGTACTACTACTACCAGTTCATCTACCCGGGCACTAGCCCTAATGGAGACAGAGACCCCAGTAGCTTCCAATGTTTTTATCACATCAGTTAAACCAGCTAAAAACCAGTGGCAGCACTAATGAGCAGGAATATCTTGAAATTCCCTAGTGTAGACAAAGATAATGGGAAGTTACATTTACTAACTGAACTGGTTCTGTGTTTTGAGACTCAAGGCAATTCCACATAAACTAAATTCTATTTTTCCCCATCAGTTCTATCATTTTCCAACTTAGAAATCTAGATAATACAGTATTGTCACTTCCAAAGAAAAATTTACCATTTATTAGTCATCCTAAATGTAGTCTCATTTGTACATCAGAAAGAATGTAAGTGGTTCACCATGTTTAGTAAGAAGCAAAGCAGACTTTTTTAATGTGTATTTATTTTCTGTATCTGAGCACATAAATAATAGGAGCTATTTTTTCCTTGGTCTGAGTGAGCCTTTACTTTGAATTTCAAACAGAACTGGTAGTGAAATATCATAACTATAACATATGAAGGGAAAATACTGATTTGTAATTCTGCTTCTCTGAAAACAGCTTTCTGAGAAGATTCTCATTCCCTGGCCTTACATTTCCACCGTCTGAGACTATGAAAGTATCAGCTCTACAACGGGGATTTATTTTGTTTCTTAGAAGAGGAGTATAATACTGCTTTAAAAAAATCCCAAAGACCTACCCTGTGTAGGAAAGGTAAACCATAAATGGGGGGGAGGGGGAGGGGAGACACACACTTAGGCCAACTTCAAGTGAGGGACATCCCAAAATAAAAACTTCTTTGTGACGGGAGATTTTGCCCTCCTCTACTTGGGAAACAAACTCTGGAGAATCAATTCCAAAATGGGATTCCCTCCTGGACACAGAATGTAAGCAGCAATATTATGTGCATGCACAGAGAGAAGAAACATATAGGGGAAGCTGCTTTGCAGTTGTTAGAAGGGAGATTGTTTAGGACATCACATCACAGTGGTGACAGCCTTTTCTCTCATCAACTGAACCCTGATGTCTTCCTGTTTCAGGCCAGCTATGTCATGATAAAAAATATGCCCTCAGACACAATTTAGACATCCTCCTGGTAATTACTAGAAAAATCCACCTAACTTTCTTTTAAGTGCTTTAGTCTGCCCCGAAGACCACCTGACTTCAAGGTCCTGGAAAAGGAGCTGCAAGCACAAGAACAGTGGAAGGATGATAGCTTATTAAAGTTATTACCCTTAGGACAAATACAACTTTAAATACAGTGGTTGAGCCATTAGGGCCTAAAATTCACTCACTTTATAAGCTGAAATTCCTGCCACCAGGAAAAAAAAAAAAGACTTTCCATGTAAGAATCTTAAGCTCACAGGAATTCAGTATTTCAAAAGGAGCTTTCATCAGATCACATTAATATCCTACAATATAAGGGGCGAGATATTTACAAGAATCAGACTTTGCATGAAAGTGCAGTCAAACAGACCTATAGGTATGTATCAGAGGCACTGGCTCTCACCTCATATAACCTACATCAAAGGAGGCTACACAGGTTTCCCATTCCAGATCAGCAGCCTCATGCATAAGATTCTTAAGCTCCTAAGGTTCTGTTCAGGAACACAACTGACCAGGATGTAGGACTTTTTCTCCAAAGGTCTAATTGACCCTTGCCATGAAGTCATTGGGGTCCACAGCTTCAAAGGTTGTAGCCACAAAGCAACAAAGAAGAATCCCAGTTCTGCAGCTCATGATTTTGCCCCCATTCCCATCCCAGTACTATAAAAGTGGTAGGTCTTCTCTCTAGCAAGAAGCTCTCATGAGCAGAGTGGGAGACATAGCCAGCAGCATCTTCAGGGAAAATATTTTTTCCTCAACCATCTGAGAGAATGAAGAAGTTGTGTGAGGGATCTGCCACATCTTAACCAGATGGTCCAAAATAAGGTGCAAGGATACAGTAATGCTACTGGTGAAAGGTTCCTGGCCCAGGTAACTCTAAGGCCTTTGTAGATTATTGGGCTAGCTGAAGATCTGTTTTTCTTCAACAGCTTCTGCAGAAAAACTGGCCAAAATTAGAATCCTCGTCTGTGGAATCAATACTAGTATTCCTCAGTAATAAAGGTGTAGTTGGCAAGAGATGCATGTTCTGCCTCATCTGAAACCAAAGAGCAGCTGTATCATAGCCTCTAACATAAATGGGGAGGGGCACCATCAGGGCCAGAAATTGTTGCTTCAACAGTGCCAACTCTGGGGCACATGTATTGGCCTTGATACAAGAGGCCACATCAAGCAGTCAAACAAATTGCCCATACAGAATTAAAGAAATGTCTGAAGAATGGCACTGTAGGATTTGTGGTACCCTTTCAGCTTGGCATCAAAATTATCTCTGTTAAAGCAGCAAGGAGAACAGGAAGAAAAGCATGCAGAAACGCCCAAAATAACAGATTTAGAACCAGAACAGATCTGACTGGAAGGTAGGATTAGGACACTAAGATACCTAAGGAGATGAACTTGCATCCAGAAGGGCTGGACTTGCAGCCATCCTGACTCTGCTCCTGTGAAGGAACTTCTTCTCTGGCAACAGTTAAAAATGACCAAGTGGAACATCTGGAGGGCAGGATTCATACCCCACAGGGGCAGCACATGCTGGTCAGAAAAGCTCTGGGGCTCATAGAAGAAGGTTGAGAATCCCGGGTGTAGACTTTCTGAGGCCCCCTCAACATGCTATAAAAACTCCACAGCCCACCTGTGCCACAACAACTGTTTTTCTGCATACAAAAGCCAGGGCCAATGTTAGGGGGTAGCAAACGGGGCAGTTGCCTGGGGCCACACACTACAGGGTGCCCCGCAAAGCTACATTGCTCAGGCTTCAGCTTCAACCCCAAGTGACAAGATTCAGGGCCCTGGGCTTTAGACCCAGGCAGTAGGACATTGGCTTTCTGCCCTGGGCCCCAGCGAGTCTAAAGCTAGCCCTATTTGGCAGACCCCCAGGGGGCCCGGACTACACTCAAGACTTTAAAGTCCTTACCAGGCAAAGGAGATTCCCCAGTCTCATGCTGGTGGGCTGAGATCCAGGAGCGAGGTTCCATAGGGATTGTTAGGGAAAACTGAAATTAGTTTCTTTTTTAAAGTTTCCAATACATGCAACTAACAAAGCTGTTCCAATTCTTTACCAGACTCATTGGCTTGTGTATTGCATTCCCCCCTTTCCCTCGTCAGTGGGTTCACATGTAAACTGTTGGTGGCAGGGATAATCAGCCAGGACCCTAACACTAACCCGGGTCTTTGGGTGCCACCATACTGTACGTATTCAATAGTAACTGATCTCAGACTATTAAACAGCCCATCAATCCCACTGACTTTAATGTATTTGCTCCGAGCCCTCTCCCTGCTTAGCCCGACTCGACCATTCACTGATGGGCGGCCGAGCCCAGAGCCCCGCACAGGCTGCTGGAGGGCCCCGGGGCTGGCAGTGGCAGCCCTGTCGCTCGGGACATTTCACCCGGGCCCCATCTGAGCCCCTGCAGCCGCGCTGCCGGGAACTGTCCTGCCTGGGTGGCTCGCGCGTGCCGGGCTCGGCGCCCAAAGCGGAGACCCTCGGGCGGGGAGAGGAGAGTCAGACCGACCCCTGCTGCCTCCCGCGGCGCGCGCCCCCTTCCCTGCCGGGCCCGAGCCCGCCGCGACAGCCCGTCCGGCGGGTACCTGACGCCGGGGAAGAGGCAGGAACCCGCCCGCGGCCGCCGCGGAGAAGTAACGAGACCCCGCTGCGCTGCCGCCATCAACCGAAATCCTCGAGCCCCGCCCCCACCCAGGGGCCGCTCCACCGCGGCTGGCCGGGGGAGCCGCTCGGGAGGAGCGTGCCCGGGGCGCCGGAACGACAGACGCTACCGCCAGGAAACGCACCGCGGCCGCGGCCGGCCCCAGGGGAGAGAACGAGTCCGGCAGCCGGAGACCCCGAGCCACTTGCAAAGCGACACCCCCTCAACCTCGTGTGGTCCGAGCCAGCCCCGCCCCCGTATCTAAGATACAGCGTCGGACGCCGGAAACAGAACGGAGCCACGGTTGCCACGCAAATGCGGACGTATAAAGAGGCGGGGTTTCCACGCGCTCTTGGCCCTGCTGGGTGGTTACGGCTGCTGTTTCCTTGGGTTTGGGCAACTGTGTGCTGCGCTCTGGTGTTTCCGTCCCCGGGCCCTGCCTGCTCCTGGGTTTGCCGTGGTTTGTTCCTTCTCCTGCCAGGGCACCCACGGGCTTTGGGTGCTGGCCAGGGGCTGAGAGTCACTGAACTAAACGAGGAGTCCTTGTGGCACCTCAGAGACTAGCACGTTTAATTGGGCATAAGCCTTCGTGGACTAGAACCCACTTCATTAGCTGCATGGAGTGAAAAATCCAGGAGCAAGTGTAAATACATAAAAGGATGGGGATTGCTTTACCAAGTGTAAGGTTAGTCTAAGGAGCTAAATCCTTTAACAGCAGGCTATCAAAGGAGGAAAAATAACTTTTGAAGTGGTAAGAGAGTGGCCTATTACAGACAGTTGACGAGGTGTGAACAACAGCAGGGAGAAATTAGTATTGGGGGGAAAATAAACTTAGGTTTTTGTAATGACCCAAGCCTTTATTCAGGCTTAATTTGAATAAACTGTAACCCTGCAGATAATGGAAACTGCTTCAAGCCAGGAGATGGAGTGGAGTGGTATCCCCAGCTATGCACCTAGTTCCAGCACCCATGCCTGCCACTGCAGGGCAGGACAGGACAGAGCCAAATGAGGAGGCTACAAGAGCTGGTGGTTAGAGCAGGGAGTTGGGGCTCCTGGTTTCTCTGCCTGGCTCTGAGGCTTGTCTACTTTGTACTCTCCAACCTTGCTTTAATTCACATAACTGGAAATATAGCACCCACAGACATGTAACATTCATAGTAGTTAACCCATGTTAATGTGTGATTAGAAACAAGTTCACAAGCCCTGTATGTGATGGTGGGTATAACACTAAACTTTCCCGTTCCCCAGTAACCTCCTCTCTGCAAAAAGGCTCATCATTAGCCATCTCCCAGGCCTGTTGAAGGTTACATTAACATTTGTAAAATGCTTTGAGATCTTTCAATGCAAAGCATTGTGTATCTAAAGGTTATTAGTATTTAAAACAGTTTATATATTTTTCTGTGTAGCACCGACCCATGTATCTGGACTGTCTAACACTTTACATTACAATTTACTGTTTTCATGTGCTTGTAGCTTTGTCAGTTTAGGCTGACATTTTTTGTGTTTAGTGTCTGCTTCAAGTTCAGTTTGCTGGGAAAGTTAGGTCCAATAGAGTTCAGCCATTTTTAAGGTTGTCATAACATTTCTTCCCAGATCTGGACCTTAGCGTCCAAAATATGGGAGTTAGCATGAAAACCTCCAAGCTTAGTTACCAGCTTGGACCTGGTAATTGCTGCCACCAGCCAGGAATTATACAGTGCCTAGCTCATTGTGGTCTCCCCAAAACCTTCCCAGGGGTCCCCAAGACCCAGATTCCTTGAGTCTCACCACAAAGGGAAATAACCCACTTCCCTTCTCCCTCTTCCCCTCCAGGTGTTCCCTCCCTGGGTTCCTGGAGAGATATACAGATTCAAGCTCCGTGAATCTAAACAAAGGGATTCCACCCTCCCTGCTTCAAGTCCTTGAAACACAAGTACCGAGAGATCTAACCTCTCTCCCCCCTCACCCAGAGGGTATGCAAAGTCAGTCTTAGTAAATTTAACACAAAGAGATTTTCCCCCCTCCCTTCGTTTCTTAGCCTTAACCAGTGAAAAACACTCAAAACAGGTCTTAAAAAGAAAGCTTTATATAAAAAGAATGAAAAAAGGACATAAAAGGATCTCTGTATCAAGGTGACAATATACAGGGTCAATTGCTTAAAAGAAAAATGAATAAACAGCCTTATCCAAAAAGAATACACTTCAGCAACTACACACATGTAAATACAAAAAAAAACAATATAAACCTATTACTGTACTATCCTTGTACTTACAACTTGGAAACAGAAGATTAAAAAGCCAGGAGATAGAAAGATCACTCTCAGAGCTGAGATGGCACAGACCCAAGACAAAGGACTCACACCCAAAACTTCCCTCCACCCAGATTTGAAAAAGTCTTGTTTCCTGATTGGTCCTCTGGTCAGGTGTTTGGTTCCCTGTGTTAACCCTTTACAGGTAAAAGAACATTAACCCTTAGCTATCTGTTTATGACAAAGGTCAATGAAAAATAGGTAGTTTTAGCTTTGTAACAAAATAAATTATATTTTTAACAGTTCAAGGCTTCAGGGATTTGGAATAGGGTCTTGAAATTTGCCAGGAGGAGACAGCTGAAGATGGAAAAGAGATTTATCTATCCTCAAGCAAATCTCTTTAGATTTGACTAAATTATAAACAGAAAATTATTTGTACATACAGAGTAAAACATTAAATGCTTGTTCACTTTTTTTAATGTTCGAATTCTTGCTCTGTTGCACAGCACTTTCTCCCAGCCCCTACAGAGACATCTGTGTTCTACTCCAATAGCTGAAGTTAAACACAAGCAGAATGGATTTCCCTTGTCTTCTTTCTTTCACATAAATGAGTATTTAACTCACAGTATAAGTAAAATGAATAAATAGATGTCAGGTAGTTTCTTGTAGTCAGCATAGAAAAAGTGGGCCTTGAGAGATTAATTTAGGTTTTATAATTAATGCATATTTGATTCCTAGGACTCTTAAGGATAGCAGATATAGTGTAAAAGAGAAAGCATGGTCTAATGGTTAAAGCACAGAACTGGGTTTCATTCCTTGATTTGACAGTGACTTTATGTGTGACATTAGAAAAGTAACTTTCCTCTCTCTGCCTTAGTTTCCCCAGCTGTAAATGACAAAAACTAAACACAAATAACTAAGTTACTCCCTCTTGTGATTCTCCCAGAGTGTCCTGTCATATATGTGTTAGATAATAAGTTTAGGACAAGGATTGTCTTTATTTTTGTGTATTGGACAGTGCCAAATCCAATATTGCCAGCATTTAGTAAATAATAGTAAATAATTACAAAATCGGGAAACAGTGCCTGTGTCATCTGGACTGTTGTGAACATTAATGTATGTAAAGAATTTGAGAGCCTCCCATGGAAGTTACTATAGCAGTACAAAGTACTGTAAATCAAAACAAACAAATGGAAATTTTGTTTTTGTCATCTTTAATTTTATTAAAGTAAATATTTTTAAATGGAGACTTTAATTATAAGAGCAAATCCACCTCTTAGAAAGCAAATCATATCAGACAAGCCACAGATTCAGTCTTGCAAAACAAATCTCTTCATAAGAAAGCCTTACAATATGAATAAATTAAGATACAAGTAGCTATATTGGCTCATAACATTTTCCCCCCAACTGCTTTTAGCTAAGGGTTTATGAATTTCTTGGCTAATGCAAATTTCGCTGCAAATATCTTTGTTATTTCCTGGCTGCGCTAGTGCAATTTGCTTTAGACTGGGCTTCCCATGAACACCACATGGAAGCTTCAGCTACTGCAAAAAGCAATGCCCTATCTGCTTAGTAGACTGGGCTGGCAAAAACACATTACATGTGTATTCTGTGTACTGCTTTGGCTTCCCATCTGCTTCTGAGTGCAATTTGAAGTACTGCTTTTATTATGTATTACTGTATGCAATGGAATGGTGGTGTAGCCATGTTGGTCCCTGGATACTAGAGAGACATGTATTACTGTGACAGTTGGGATCAGGTGAGGCACTTCTGCTCACAGTCGCAGGCAGGTAGAAGATACTCAGAAGTGAGATGTGCTCCCTCCTGCACTCTGTCAGAACTTGAGTTTGTTAGACTTCAGATTCCGTGACCTCCATGACAAACTCACAGTCTTACTCGTCATATATATAATTTAACAACTTTTTAATTGTTTACTATTAACTTGTTTGGGAACTAAGGTATTTTCCTCTGAGTTTGGGAGGGTTGTTTATCCATGCTTCCATGTTCTACAAAGTTTCATGTATGCTTTGCAAGTGGGGTTGATGCTGGAGAAAATGCGAGGCTTTCTTATGACTATAGGAGACTGCCTCAAACTTAATTCTTCAGATGGTGTGGTGTTTTGAGAGTCTGTTCTGATATCCATTTGGTCACTTATTGGCCTGTGTTCCTTCTATGTCTTCCTGATTGAGTGAAGTATATGTTTCACCATCCTCTAAGTCCATGTTTAGGTTGTCTATGTAATGGGTGAATATATTTGTGGTTTCACTGAAATATATTCCAATCCACTGCTACCTTATATCAAGGAGGATTTATTTTTAACTTGCACATTTAACTTGCTTCCAAGTACAGTACATGTTTTCTCCTGAGAAAGTAAACTGATCTTGACAGGGTCTTCTGTTTGTAGTTCTAGGAGATCTTTAGCTTGTTGGTTCACCAGATCTCTGGGATTAAAACCATGAGGTTTAATATCTAAACAACACCTTGATCTTTCTGAATCTGCAGTTGGCAAACTACAACAGAGAATTCTACAATTGGTCTTGAATGCTGTTGTTAAAGGAATATTGTGTTCTGTGATTATTTTAAAGAGTCCGTAAAAGAAATCACACTACAAACAAAGGATGAGGAATGTGCAGAAAAAGTCAATGTTGGACATTGAAAAATACGCTAGAGAAGATTGGATATTATTAGCGGGAATATAGGAGTCTGTGTCAGAAGGATGAGTAAGGAAACAAAATTAGAATGAATGAGTGTGGTAAAGAGAGCAAGGAGAAGACAGTGTGAGGCAAGAAGGGAAGAGAGACTGAAAAGCATATTGAAGGACTGGGAGAGAAAGTAGAGAAATAACAGGAAGCCATCTTTTCCACTTTAAATATCTAGTCATTGCAATTTAGTTACAGGAATGAGAGTGACTATGCAAATGAGGTGATGTAATGGTAAGTATAGGAGGGAATATATGACTACCTGTGTTACACCTCTAAGCACATCCAACATGAAATAGATGTTTTGTAAGGGCTTGTGAGAAAGTCCTATTTCTGTTGCTTCAGGCTTTGTCAGGATAATGTGGCTACCGATCAGCCTTTGAGGTGACAATTGGGCCCTCCAGCTGTTATCCTTTTGAATAGTAAAGCTTACCTCCAAACTAAGAATAATACTACTTAATATTTAGATAGCATTTTATGTTGTTAAACTTTTATATAATAATTAACTGATTAATTCTTACAACAACACTATGAACTAATAAGTAACTAAGGATTATTATCATTATTTGGTAGATAGAAAAGCTGAGGCTCAATAATATACTTTGTAGTTGCTATCCTGTCAAATTCATGAGCTTCCTAGTACCTTGCTATGCAGCATCCCTACCTCCTTCATTGCACATGTATTGTCTCTTCTATGTTAAAAAATCTGATTATTAAAACAACTATTAACTAACAGGATATTAAACATGACTTAGCACTCAGTGTAGACAAGAATTGTCTGCTGGTCATAGTTAACTCTAGTTAAAGTCTTGGACTGGCTGTTTAGCATGTTAATTAACATGTATTCCAACAGAATGTAAGTTTCCAGTGTAAGCAAGGTCCAAGTGAGCCACACATGCAGCTATGCTGCTCAGTATTCATAGACTCATAGACTCTAGAACTGGAAGGGACCTCGAGAGATCATCGAGTCCAGTCCCCTGCCCTCATGGCAGGACCAAATACTGTCTAGACCATCCCTGATAGACATTTATCTAACCTACTCTTAAATATCTCCAGAGATGGAGATTCCACAACTTCCTTCATTTATAACACTGGTAAAACTAGCTGAACAGTCATACTGAATATAGTGTGCATGCACAAAGTGTGTTTTTCAAACCCTCAGTATTCAACCAAATCACAACCAGTTTTCACCAGCAGGGTCAAAGGCACTTATTCTCAGTAAAAATGTGATTTTTCTTCCAAATTTCAGCTTCCCACTCCCAGTTTCCACATTAGAGCTGTGCATAAAAGATAGTTGCATTTATTCATAAGAGAATGGTGAGGGTCTCTTTATTTTTATTACTCTCCTCTTGCTCAAAAACAACTGAAACTTTTTTTTAAATTAAACATAAACAAAAAATCATTTTTGGGCAGAGAGCAAGCCCAGAACATTTTAGCCTGAAAAATTAATGTTTCAATAAGCTATGAGTACCTGGAAGCAGGGGATTATAATGGAAATGTGAATGCAATCTTAATTCTACTTAGAGTGTTAATTATTTAGCTCAAAAATGTATTTTTATTTTGTGTTTGTACAGCATCTGCACAATGGGGTCCTGGTCCATGACTGAGGCTTCTAACCCTTACCACTATACAAATTCTTTATTAAACATTATAGCTACCACTCCAGATATAACACTTTTCTCTACTTCTTGGGGAAGTTTGTATCTAAGCTATAGATGCAAACAAATCAACGCCAAGCTTGAAGTGGTTTATAGAATCATAGAATATCAGGGTTTGAAGGGACCTCAGGAGGTCATCTAGTCCAACCCCGTGCTCAAAGCAGGACCAATCCTGCTGAGTGATACTTCTGAGTGATACTTAACAACTGTCTAGAGGGTAAAGCCTAAGTCTAAAGGACTTAATATATTTGGAGCAGGGCCGCCCAGAGGATTCAGGGGGCCTGGGGCAAAGCAATTTGGGAGGCCCCTTCCATAAAAAAAGTTACAATACTATAGAATACTATATTCTCATGGGGGCCCCTGTGTGTGCAAATTGCCCCACTTGCCACCCGCCGCCCCCCGGGCAGCCCTGATTTGGAGAGGGAAGAGAGAACCACAGCAGTAGAAGCATTGTCCTAGGCAAGGCAGCAGTCACAGGGATACAGTGTTGTTGGGCACTTGAACTGTTTTGCTTGAGCTCTGAAAGTGATGTTCCATTTCTTGAGTTATAAACTGCTCTTTGCTTGTTTCATCTAATTTTAAGGACTGTACAAACTTGTCAATAAATTAGACTAGGAATAGAGGAACTTTGTATTTGTGCCAACCCATTTATCTCTCAGTGAGAAAATAACTCACTTCTGGAATCCAATTTTTTCTGATTACTCAAGTGCATGGCATAGGAATAACATCATCATGCTTTACCACCACCTAACACACTCCTATAATACTGTAACAAATCTGTGACTGCCTAGAAACTTCACAGTTGTCACTGTCACAATGCTGCACACTGGGGTCATTCTAAACTCAGGTTGGGGGGAGGGAGATAGCTCAGTGGTTGTGAGGGGGCCACTTAGGGATCTGGGGCAAAAATCAGTACTTGGTCCTGCTAGTGAAGGCAGGGTGCTGGACTCAATGACCTTTCAGGGTCCCTTCCAGTTCTATGAGATATAGACATATCTCCGTATATTTTTCTATGAGATATAGGCATATCTCCATATTTAAACCTTATGGTAGTAGTTGGACAATACTCAGAGCTTTTCTTCCTTCTTCCAAAGGACAGGCTCTTAATATTTGGCCTAAAGTATAATAATCTCCATTAGCAGAATAGCACTATAATAAATAACTGAAGCGCTGATCCCTTCCAGCAGAGGACAGTGGTACAACTAGCCATTTATTTACAATACTATCCAGGAGTGTTAACTGTTTTACATTTGCTACGGTGTTTTTATATCAGAATGCTGGAATACTGTAGTATTTGTACTCTTGGTTTTATTCAGAATTAGACCCCATGATGGTTTAGTGATCTAAAGATCAAGTTTGTAAAGCATAGATTATTATCTGAAACCACATGACTGCCATCTCACTATCATCTGAGGGCCTTCTGAGAAAAATAAATTTATTTCCTCTATTTGGATCTTTTGAATGAGAACTTTTAAAACAATCCTGTGTGCTCTGCATGGACATTAGTGATAGGGATTTGTCTTTGCTGTCCTAGGCCAAATGTTTCCTCTCCTTTACCTGTTATGCTCTCTGTTTGGCTCTCTCTCTCTACCTCAAATAGCTGTTTTTTCAGTGCTGCTAATACATTCAGGGTCCAGATCCCTCAAGGACTTACGTGCATGCTTATCTGTACACCTTGCAAGTAATCCCATGTTGTAGTCACCCATGGGACTATTCACAGCACCGACCGTTAAGCATACATGTGAGTCTTTGCAGGATTGGATGGATAAGTCCAGGACCGGCACCAGGCCCCAGCGTGCCAAGCGCGTGCTTGGGACGACATGCCGCAGGGGGCGCTCTGCCGGTTGCCGAGAGGGCGGCTCCGGTGGACCTCCCCCAGGCGTCCCTGCGGAGGGTCCGCTGGTCCCGTGGCTCCGGTGGAGCACCCGCAGGCACGCCTGCAGGACCAGCGGACCCTCCACAGGGACGTCTGCGGGACCAGCGGACCCTCCGCAGGGACGCCTGCGGGAAGTCCACCGGAGCCACGGGACCGGCAAGCAGCAGAGCTCCCCCTGTGGCGTGCCGCCGTGCTTGGGGCAGCAAAATGGCTAGAGCCAGCCCTGGATAGGTCCCAGTGCTGCAGGCAGATCTTTGCAAATTGGATGGAACTTTGGGATGACGTGCGTATAGATATTATTCAGATCATGCCAACACATTGTAGCACCTTCAAATCAATTTCTTTCCGCCCCGAATAAACACCTTAAAAGGGCACTGTCGAGTTTAAAAGTTTCAAGAGTATTTTCACATAATAAGATTGATTATTAACACTGAAAGATTTTTTAATGTCCAGTTACTTTTAATTATGATTACTATTGTGCCTTTTGTGAGTGAGGGGCCTTGAACAAACTATTCTGTTTCGTTTTGTATTGATAGTAGCCTCCAGGGTCTTACAAATGGACCCAACGATAAAAGTAGTACTTGTGGCACCTTAGAGACTAACAAATTTATTGTAGCATAAGCTTTCGTGGGCTACAGCTCACTTCATCAGATGCATGTAGTGGAAAATACAGAAGGAAGATATATATATATACATACACACACACACACACACACACACACACACACACACACACACACACACACACACACACACACACACACACACACACACACACACACACACACACACACACACACACACACACACACAGAGGGAACATGAAACAATGGGTGTTAACATACACATTATAAGGAGAGGTATCAGTTAAGGTGAGCTGTTGTCAGCAGGAGAGAAAAATAACTGTTTGTAGTAGTAATGAAAATGGCCCATTTCCAGCACTTGACAAGGAGATATAAGGAACTGTAGTGGGGAGAAAGATAAGCATGGGGAAATAGTTTTACTTTGTGTAATGGCCCATCCACTCCCAGTCTTTATTCAAATCTAATTGAATGGTGTCCAATTTGCAAATTAATTCCAGTTCAGCAGTCTCTCATTGGAGTATGTTTTTGAAGTTTTTTTGTTGTAATATTGCGACTTTTGGGTCTGTAATCGAATGGCCAGGGAGGTTGAAGTGTTCTCCAACTGGTTTTTGAATGTTATAATTCTTGACATCTGATTTGTGTCCATTTATTCTTTTACACAGAGACTGTTTGGTTTGGCCAATGTACATGGCAGAGGGGCATTGCTGGCACATGATGGCATATATCACATTGATAGATGTGTAGGTGAAGGAGCCTTTGATAGTGTGGCTGATGTGATTAGGTCCTGTGATGGTATCCCCTGAATAGATATGTGGACAGAGTTGGCAACGGGCTTTGTTGCAAGGATAGGTTCCTGGGTTAGTGTTTTTGTTGCGTGATGTGTGGTTGCTGGTGAGTATTTGCTTCAGGTTTGGGGACTGTCTGTAAGCAAGGACTGGCCTATCTCCCAAGATCTGTGAAAGTGATGGATCATCCTTCAGGATAGGTTGTAGATCCTAGATGATGTGCTGGAGAGGTTTTAGTTGGGGGCTGTGTGTGATGGCTCGTGGCGTTCTGTTACTTTCTTTGTTGGGCCTGTCCTGTAGCAGGTGACTTCTGGGTACTCTTCTGGCTCTGTCAATCTGTTTCTTCACTTCAGCAGGTGGATATTGTAGTTGTAAGAATGCTTGATAGAGATCTTGTAGGTGTTTGTCTCTGTCTGAGGAGTTGGAGCAAATGCGATTGTATCATAGAGCTTGGCTGTAGACAATGGATCGAGTGGTGTGGTCTGGATGAAAGCTGGAGGCATGTAGGTAAGTATAGTGGTCAGTAGGTTTCCGGCATAGGGTGCTGTTTATGTGGCCATCATTTATTAGTACTGTAGTGTCCAGGAACTGGATCTCTTGTGTGGACTGGTCCAGGCTGAGGTTGATGGTGGGGTGGAAATTGTTGAAATCATGATGGAATTCCTCAAGGGCTTCTTTTCCATGGGTCCCGATGATGAAGATGTCATCAATGTAGCGCAAGTAGAGTAGGGGTATTAGGGGACGAGAACTGAGGAAGCATTGTTCTAAGTCAGCCATAAAAATGTTGGCATACTGCTGGTACCCATAGCAGTGCCGCTGATTTGAAGGTACACATTGTCCCCAAATGTGAAAGTTATGAGTGAGGACAAAGTTACAAAGTTCAGCCACCAGGTTTGCCGTGACATTATCAGGGATACTGTTCCTGGTGGCTTGTAGTCCATCTTTGGAATATTGGTGTAGAGGGCTTCTATATCCATAGTGGCTAGGATGATGTTTTCAGGAAGATCACTAATGGATTGTAGTTTTCTCAGGAAGTCAGTGGTGTCTCGAAGATAGCTAGGAGTGCTGGTAGCGTAGGGCCTGAGGGTGGAGTCTACATAGCCAGACAATCCTTCTGGTAGGGTGCCAATGCCTGAGATGATGGAGTGTCCAGGATTTCCAGGTTTATGGATCTTGGGTAGCAGATAGAATACCCCTGCTTAGGGTTCTAGGGATGTGTCTGTTCCGATTTGCTCTTGTGCTTTTTCAGGGAGTTTCTTGAGTAGATGATGTAGTTTCTTTTGGTAACCCTCCGTGGGATCAGAGGGTAATGGCCTGTAGACTGTTTTGGATACAAATGCTCCCTTCGGGAGCAGGGCCGGCTTTAGGCCAATTCAGCCGATTCCCGGGAATTGGGCCCCGCGCCTTAGGCACCTTTTTAATTTTTTTTACTTACCCCGGCTGAGGCCTGCTCCGGGGTCTTCCATGGCCCCGCTCCCCTGACCAAAGCGCTGTTGGGAGCGCGGCTGCCCCATGGCCCTGGCTGGAGCTCCGGCTGGAGTGCGGCAAGCTGCCCTGCAGCCCCGGCTGGAGCTCCGGCCAGAGCGCGGCAAGCCCTGCGGCCCCAGCTGGAGCTCCGGCCAGAGCGCGGCAAGCCCTACCCTGCAGCCCCGCTCTCCTGGCTGGAGTTCTGAGCCCTTTAAATAGCCCCCAGAGCCCTGGGATAGCGGGGGGCTCCAGGGGCTATTTAAAGGGCCGGGGCTCCGTCCTTTAAATAGCCGCCGGAGCCCCACCGTCCCGATGCATTCCCCAGGTCTCCCGCAGCTATTTAAAAGGTCCGAGGTGGGGTAGAAGCAGGGGAGCCGCGGGCCCTTTAAATAGCCCCCAGAGCCCTGGGATAGCAGGAGGCTTGGCAGCTATTTAAAGGGCCGGGGCTCCAGCTGCCTCTGCTGCACCCCCTGCCCTGCCTGCACTAGCCCCACCCGCCCCCTGCCTGCAGCCAGCCCCTGCCAAACCCCCTGCCCTGTCTCCAGCCAACCCCTGCCACACACCCCTGTGGCCCTGCCCAAAGCCAGCCAGCCCCCCAACACTCCTGCCCGCACCAGCCCTGCACACCCTGCCCACACTCAGCCCTGCACCCCCTGCCCTGTCTCCAGCCAACCCCTGCTGCACCTCCCTGCCTGAAGCCAGCCAGTCCCACACTCGTCTGTCTCCAGCCCTCCCAACACCTGCTGCATCCCCCTGTGGCCCTGCCTGAAGCCAGCCCACCCCACACCCTCCTGTCTCCAGCCAGCCCCACCCCCTTGTCGTGCCTGCAGCCAGACCCTACCTCCAGTCAGCCCCTGCCCTGCCTCCAACCAGCCCCGTGTCCACTGCTGCCCTGCAGTTCCCAGGGCAGTAACCCTGCACACCTGCTTCAATGAGGGGGGCAGGGAGCAGCTGGGCCCCACACGTGCACACCGGCAGGGCGTGGTGGAGACCCACACATGTGAAACGGCAGTCATTAATAACCAATCAACAGCATATATGATGCAGTGTACATAACATATAATTGTATTATTTATATAGTTATGGAAAGTAAATAATACATGGAACAAATGAAATGCTTTTTTTTTTACACTTTTTTTTTAAGTCATCCCTGCCAGGGCCCCACCGAAAATGTTCAAATTGGGCCCTGCACTTCCTAAAGCCGGCCCTGTTCAGGTTTATTTTAAAACAACCCGCTTTTCACGGAACTATCTTAAACCCCTCAGCATGGGTCAGCTGCCCTACGGCTTCCCAGCCCCTCCCACTTTGATTCTCTTATACAGAGGTTATGAGTGGAGTCAGATTGTCCCGCTGATGTCTCCGCTACAGTTTGAAGGTCACTTCCTGCCTCCAAGAGCGCTCCGCGTGTGCTGTGTATTGGCAGCAGTTGCCTGGATACTCCCCGCACACAGTCCCCACCCCCCGCAGCAGCAGCCGCTGGCGGCAGCGCCAGTGGGAGATGAGCTAGTGGGCGGGGGGAGATGAGCAAGCCGGGCAGCGACCGAGGAACACGCTCAGGGCCCGGCGGAGAGTGGAGCGCGATGGCGAGAGAAGCAGCCTGCGCCGCCCGTGCCTTCGCCTGCTGAAGCGCCCCCTCCCGAGCCGCTCAGCGCAGCCGGGCACAGCTGCGTTTGGGATCCCGGCCCCAAGGCGCTGTAAGCCCCAGGCGGAGGAGAGGATCCCGGTCCATAGTCCCAGCGCGACGGCGGGGCTCAGCACGCGGCCGGGAGGGGAGGACAGCAGGAGCCCCGCCAGCACGTAGCCCGGCCGGGCTAGGGCGTCAGAGACCAGTGATCGCGCCGCGGACACTGCCCGCCAGCAGCAGCAGCCCCACGGGGGCTTCTCCCACGTGCGCTGCGGGCCGGCCGGCTGCCTGGATGTTGCTGTGGGCGGGTAATCGCGGGCAGGGAGGTGCTTGCGGTCCCCCTGCTCCAGCGTCCCCCCGCCCTTCCCAGTGTGCAGCCTGAAAGCGGGAAGCGGCTGAAGCGCCGCGGCCAAGGGGAAGCCGAGCGGCCTTTCTCCCCGGCTCGCCGCCCATGGGCAGCTGCAGGCATCACGCCCGGCGGGGAACCCACAGGCACTAGCAACAGCAGCGCGGCGCAAAGGGAAACCCCCGCGGCTGCCCTCCCAGCAGTGACAATCTGGTGAGTAAAAGCAAAGGATCCTGTGGCTCTTACTCCTCATTTGCAATCACTGCTGATGCATTGGGGAGGGGGATCACGGGCATTATCCCCCCAACCCCGGTGCTGGGTGAACCCCCTGGGAGTTTCCTAGCCGGTTTTGCGCTATTTGAGTGTCTTGTTTTGTTTGTCCTTCACTTCCTCTCCTGGCGGCGGCGGCTCTGGAGATTTGGAGGGGCGCGAACCCATTGATTGCTCCTGTGGTTCTTGGCCTCTTCCTGCCAGGGCTCAGGTGAAGAGATCACAGCCGGGACTGGGGCTGGATGGCTTTGCGAATGTCCTTCTCGGCGCCTTAGGAAGCGGCAAAGGGGCCTTCTGCATTAGTTCACAGCCAGCATGGTGTCGCTGAGCAAGATCTAGGCTCTGTTTCTTGAACCGCTACTCTAAACCATATAACCTTCAAGGAGCCCTGTTTTGAAATAGATAGAACAGTGTCTTTTGTTTTCTGTTCTCTTTAGCACCTCCCTTTAGGAAGAACAGTTTGATTCCATTCTGCCTTTACCTAAACTGAAACACAAGAATTGCTAGCAAAATTGGGCCTTTTGAATTATTTACAGGCAGGTTGATATTGCTTCTGTGTTTGTCAGTAAGGAGGATCTGCATTTGTGCAAATACTCCTCCACAGTTCATGAAGCTTTTTAAATATTAACCTAAGATTCTTCATGTTTAGGCTGGTGGTAATTATCAGAGATCATGCACTCTCATACATTTCTCAGTGCTCAGAAGTATGCCTCTCTTTTTAAATGTTAAACCATCTCCAAACATTCTGTCTAGTCAATATATTTTTGTGGGGTGGGGGAAGACTGTCCCAAAGAAACTGTACATCTGTTAAGAGGTAGGAACCCTGACTTCTTCCTTCCTCACCATTCACACCTGTTCATGAGTAGGTGGAATTAAGGCCATCATGTAGAACTCGATGTTTCCTTCACAATCTGTAACCTTACTTTAGCCTGCCTCTCAGAAAACAACCAGGAAATGTGTTATAACCAGCTCCAGTGTTCATAACCATATTTCACAGCTATGCTTTAAATATGGTTACTTTTGTAATCTACATTAGGTCTCCAGCCCTGTCCATGATGGAGCTGAACTATGTTAGCCAGGATTGTGTTTAAATACTGTATGGTTGTTGCTAGCAATGTTCTTAAACAGTTTCCCTAATTGCCATAGACAGGGATATTTTCCCAACTGCTTGGGTACCACATTTGCAGAACCATATTTTCCCCAGGTACTTTTTAACATGGTTCTAATACAGGTCACAAACCAAAACAGTCCCTGTGTTAGAATCATGCTAGCAATAAGTGTTTAAACAGGGTTGATGCTATTGCTCTTCTGCTCTCAGTGATTGTCTCTTTGCTAGGAGAACAGATGTATTCGTAACTTGGGGTGAAATCCTAGTGAAGACAAAGCAGATTCACTTTTACATGAGTTAGCAGATTGAATTCAAGATTAAGTTTCCCAGGTATAGATAGGAGCTAACTTTCCACTGAAGTTTGTTCTTTGTTTTTAAAGTTCCAGTCCTTGTAGTTGCATGGATATGTTTGACAATGGACTTAGAATCACGGAAACTGCAGTCAATCAAGATTGGACCCATATGTTGTAACCAGGGTTTGACCCTGGTTGAGGAAGCCTTATTTGGCATAGTCTGGCATAATGGTGTATCAGCCATATTCGCATATCCATACATGTAAACCGATGCATTATTGTTGTCATGTTTATCATGATTTTCAGATATGCTGATTGTCTACAACTCCCATTGAAATCAGCAGGCATTGCAAATTCTTAGCACCTTTGAAAATCAAGGCAGCTTAATTTGGAATCGTATGTATTGAAGTAATAGCAGCAAGTGATGTATGAGCTCCCTATGTGTCATAACAGGATATTAACATGGCACCTAAGTATCAGTTAGTAACCGTCCATGTTTGTGGAAATGCAGACAGGAATTGATTGACTAAAAGGAATGTGAACTTTTCCACCAGCACAAAAGTGTAATTGCTCTTTGACAGTTAAGGAAGCAAAATCAGATTAAGAAACCTGGTTCAGGGCTGCTCGGGGGTGGGGAGGAGGCAAGTGGGGCAATTTGCCGCAGCCCCTGGGCCCTGCAGGGGCCCCCGTGATAATATAGCATTCTATAGTATTGCAACTTTTTTTTATGGAAGGGGCCCCTGAAATTGCTTTGCCCTAGGCCCCCTGAATCCTCTGGATGGCCCTGATCTGGTCTAATATTCACCTTATTACTGCTGTCATTCTTAGTTCCTAACTTAGCCTCTGTTCCTTCTGCTGCTTCTTAGTACCTACCTCTCCACTGCTTTCTTACAGAAGTGAGAATCCATGATCAAGCCTGCTGCTCTCCCAGATTATCAGCCTAATGTGATCCTAGCTCTTTCCACATCCTTGGATGTGGCTTCCTTTTGAGTCCTGACACATTGTGCCCCACTTGCTTGTGGGATAGAAGAACAAGATTTGAACAAAACAATTAATGTATGATTAGATGATAAATGGGCTTAAAAAAACCCCAACAACCCTGCACCTGACCTATACTAGCATTTTCACAGGTGGAGCTGTATGTTATAGGACCAATTGTGGGAAAGTGCTGAAACTTCCCATTGTAGATTGCATGGCAGAGAACAGACCAGACTTTCAAAATAACTCAGGTGCCATTTAAGTACCTAAATTAAATGGCCAAAATGGGAGCTGCTGGGACCAGAGTACTTTGAAAATTTAGTCTTAAGTGCAGCTTAGCAGTGAAGTGGGTAAATTGATACCTGTGTGGCAAGAAAGGTAAGAAGACAAAACCACAACTGCTGCCTTGTTTTTAACAGGCAGCATTAAGGAGCAAGGGAGATTGAGGCAGCGGGAGTGGGGGAAATATTGTTTTTCAACAATCAAGTTCACACTTACACATACCGATCAAATGTCTACACTAGCATTTTTCAGGAAATCATTCACTGATGGGAGTGCTAATATATACAGGATATGGGCATTGTTTACCAGACATCTGGGTCTACACAGTGTCTTCTGTCATTGGTGGATGTGCAGTGGTAGGAGATATACCAAAATACCTTACTTAAGTGCAGACACAGTTGTTTGTGTGTGAGAGTCTATAACTAAATTTCAGCAATGGGCATTTTGCTAATGAAAGCCTGAAAAATCCAGATATTGGTACGCTTTTGGAATTTCAAATCTTGAAAAAATATCTTGGCTGTTTCATTTACCATAAATTGGTGCTTCCTTTGATACTAGTCTGAGTACCTAAAAATATGGAGCCAAATTCTCCACAGGTATAACTTAGGTGACTTCCATGGGGTTACATCACTGAAGAATTTGGCCTAGTGTTTTGCCTGTTTTCATGGGAATTCCTTACCAGTATATGAAGGGATATGTACCTAATTCTATGGTTTCTCATGTGAAACTAAAAGTCCTGTTATGTTTTTAACATGTTGACCATGGTAGTATTGTTACTATACACTTGTACACTATTCAAAAAGAAGATTAGAAATCAGTGAATTTTGGAAAGCAAATTTCTGTTCTTCCTCTGTGAAAGGTTTACCTACACCGCAAAGATCCAGGTGAAAGAATGAATGCACTTAAACTGACCAAATAGATTCCATTAGAAACTGCAGATTAAATGGGATTTCATAGAGATCATAAAAATATAACATGAAAGAAATACTTTCCAGTAACCAAACATCGTAACAGATACGGTATTTCAGCCGAAAGCAATGTTCATTCACAATGTACTAAATTTCTTAATAGTGGAAATCTAAAATTTTTTTTTGGCAACCTAAAATACTTATGTCTTGAAGGTACAATTATGGGCCCCAAGCCTGCAGTTGGAGCCTCATTGGCAGACCCCTTACTTCACTGGAGCTCTGCGCTGTCATGAATGTCCACCTGCAAAGATCCAGTTGCAGGCTCAGGGCTGGAGAGCAAAATACAATCTCAAGAATGAACCTCTGGTTAATTTATACATTTTAAAATATTTAGAATCTAATGCAAAGCCAGTTTGCTTATTGCCTAGCTTGATACAGAGTTCTTTAGGCAAGGTAATAGTTACATCACTGTTGTAAAAATCCTAGTAACTTTTTTTCTTTTTTTCTGGTGCTACAGGAAGGAACATGTTTTACGCCTAGCTAGATTCTGTGGCCCTTTAAGAATGTAGAATGTGTATACTTTAGTTTGTATCATTTAATCTATATGGTAGATCTGTGCTCAGGCCACATAGTTCTTTCTTAAGGTATAGTTATGGAATAGGTTCACATTTGTAAACTGATCAAGGGGTATAAGAAAACTTGTGTTGCATAATTTTATCATGTGGCTCATAAATTAATATTTTTTTCTAAGAATTAACACCTACCTCCTTGACTGAAGTTGGCCTCACTGTATTTGATCTCTTATTTGTTCATTGTATTGGACCCTATTGATTACAGTGCAAAAAGTCATGTTATATAGTGAGCCTGCTTGTCTATTCAGTTAAGAGGCTTATTGATGGCACAAAGAGATTGGCTGAGAGATAATTCTTAGGTTCAATTATGTTGACAGATTTGTCTTGGTTTAAATCAGTTGGTAACTACTGGAGGTGATAGTGATTGTCTTTGTCTTGTCTTACCAACCTTCTTGGGCAGAGCAGTCTCCTCAAAGTGCTATGCAGTTAGATGTTGTAAACTTCAAACAATTCTGAGAGTCACTTAGGCCTTGTCTACACTGCCACTTTACAGCACTGCAGCTTTCTTGCTTGGGTGTGAAGAAACACCCCCCTGAGTGCTGCAAGTTGCAGCGCTGTAAAGTGGCAGTGTAGACAGTGCACCAGTGCTGGGAGCTACTCCCCTCGTGGAGGTGGTTTTTTTAGTGCTCTAATGTTGCTAATGAAGACATGCCCTTAGTAATATCACAAGGAAACATGAATATCTCTGGTGGATAAAATATATAGGAGGCCTGAAGTTTCCATTTCCTTTTAGAAAGTTCTTCATTTAAAGTCACACTAAGGGGAATGAGAGTGGATGAAGCAGCAGGAGTTATTAGAGAGAGCTCCTGTCTCTTTAGATTAAGCTTCGTGGTAACCCTAAACAAGCTGCTTGCTGGTAGATGAGAGCACAGTGTAAAAATTGTTTAAATGTACCAGTCTGTTGTTTGGTTACATCTAGTTCTTTGATGCTGACGTAATGTTTTTGATCCCCAAGATATGTGAATGTAAAAAACAAACAAATTGAAGAGTCAATGAAGTTTAGAAATTGTGTGTTTATATTGCTTTTCATGGTAAAGAATGAGAATATTGTTTAAAAGAACTAATGTGAAATATTTTACTTCAACTAACCTTTATCTCAATCCGCTGTTTTAAGTATGCATCCCTGATGATTCACGGTGCTTGCACTAGGGATGAATTTGTCCCCCTTTCACAGATAATCAAATATTAATGAAATACTCTTCATTATATGTTAGGTTTGAATAACTGACACCACAAAAACTAGGCCATGATACCATTAAGGGAATGATGTCAAGTTCTTTAGGCCAAAAAACTGTTAGCTTTTTAAAAAATTGTTACCTGGATATTCATTTTTTTTCTTTAATTCACTCTTCTGTTCTCAGCAAACGTACTGGAAAGTTTGCATTTTAAAAACTGACACACAAACGAAAATATTTTTGTTTTTTAATGCTGCTGACACTCTTGTACCAGTTAAAAATGAACACTATTGTTCATAGTGTTGTTTTTGTTGTTTTTGGTTTTTTGGTTTTTTAGGCCAGAAGGGATCATTAGACAATCTAGTCTGATTATCAAAGCTTCCACCAGTTGATGCCTAGGTGTCCAAATTTGGAAGAGAATTCCAGTATGTCTTTTTAAAAAATTTTAGAAATACCCTGTAAAAAAAATTGTGCCCAGCTGTTTTTCCTGTACATAGTGCTTCCTAGCAGAACAGGAACGTGAAAATCACCATCACATCACTTTGACTCTTCTGATGCTACAGAAACAATGTCAATCCTGCCTAAAGGAAGATGGATCTAAAAGGTATTAATGAGAGAGTGCGGAAGGGAAGGGACAAAGGAAAGAAAAGGACACTCACTGATCAAGGGGTGGGGAGTGATGCTGGTTGTTTATTTGTATTACCACACTGTGTAGGAGCCCTGTTATGGTTGGTGACCCCATAACTCTATGCGCTGCACAAACACAAAACAAAAATTGAACCCCCTCCCCAAAATGTTTTGGCAGCATATTATGTAAGAGCAAATCTGCTCTCTGGACCACTTGAGGCTAAGGGTACTGTGGGCAACATACTCCTTTGCTGTGTGTTGGGGAGAACATATATTGCTCTCTAGCCGTGTATCTTCTGATCAACTGAAGTAGCATTGATAAACTGTGGAGAGAGCCACATCCAGTCCTCCATGTCTTGATATAAGGTTTCTGTACTCATGGGCCTTTGAGGAAGGATCAAGTAAAGATCTTGGAACCATTTCTCCAAAGAATAGCTAGAGACTGTAAATAAAGGGGAGTATGGGAAAAATGCAGAGAAATAAAGAGGAAAGAGAAATACATGAAATCTAAGGAGTGGGAGAAGAGAAACATAGAGGAACTAGAAAAAAGACATGATTTGTTGTTTGTTTGTAAAGCAAAGGTAGTATTTGCTACATTCAGCAAACAAATTAATAACTTAGAATCCCCACCAGCTCTCCACACAGGACACTCATTAGGAGGAAAGACCTATCCAACAAAAAATAAAATGAAATTGAATCCCTGTGATTAGACAAGTAAATGAAACCTGAGACACTATTTGTTAATAGTGTAACTTATATTGAAAATGTTTAATATAAATTGAAGATATAAAGTAAGCTAAAAAAGCACTGTTTCTTGTTTCATTAGAAATAAAAGGAAAGGAAAATAAAGCATCTACCAAATGGAAAAATTCATAATTGGTAGAGGAAGAAATGATCTCCATGTTATTGGTGTGTGTGTGTGTATTTGTGGATATGTTGAAGAGTGGCACTGATCTTTGTTGTTTTGAGGGGCTAGTGTGGTTAACAAGGTCAGGGCCGGTGAGTGTCCTTTCTGACTTTTAGCAGAGTGTTTATTTGAATGTGCAATGTAAATACCTTAAAACAACTTTTAATAAAATGTTAGACTTGAGATTTTAATCTTAAGAAAGTCAGGAAACTGCGGACCCATGGCAACCATAATATGGCCTCCTTGGGAGTATTATGCTGCAGTTATGGTTGGAAAAATGATTTTTTTAAAATGGTATCCCCATACTCAACATCTGCTCTTTGTGGGAATTGAGAGCTTTCTAATTACTTTACTAGCAAAAGTAGCAAAAATTATTTTAGTCAGTACTTACAGAATCTGTGCTTTTATTAGCTGTGTTGATGCATAGCCCAGAAAAAGCACAGACATTTTCAAATCCCAGGTTATATTTTCAAGACTGGGAGATGGAACTTCCTCCCCCTCTACTTGTAAGCTGAGCACATTTGACCTGGAATTATTGATGCATACAAACCTGAGAACTTCATGATACCGTTTTTACAGAGCTGCTGCTGTGTGTAGTTACATTTTAAAGCATTAAAATTAACATCATATGCTACAATACAAAGTACAACACACGTGCAAAATATGCAATTCAGATTTGTGTAAACATATCACCCTGATGTTCTGCTCACCACACTGGAATCCTGACAATTCAGGAGCCTTTGGCTGATTTTATGATGTCCTAAATAGGATGGGTCTTGGATCACTTTATGTAACTATGACCAATCACAGCAGCTCCTCAGGATCTTTGCAACTGTTGATAAAGAGTGGGATTCATGGGAGTGGGACGACACAGTTTTCTCAGAGTGCAGGCCGTTTTTGTAGAACTCTCTTCTCACAGCAGTGATCGCAAATTTCACTTCTTTGAGAAAGAAGTGGGAGACTTAGTTATTTGCATTAACCTTTCCACAGTAATGTGCTCTTTGGGGAATTAGCAACTAGCCTAAGAAATGAGGGTTGTTTTTTTGTTTGTGTGTTTTTGTTTGTTTTTTTTTTTTTAAATTTTAATTCACCAAATCAAGCTTATGAGGAAGAGGAATTAAAATCTAAGTACCAGTGACTATTCATGTTCTCAGGAACCTGCCTGTGCAGAGGTCATGCCAGGCTAAGGGCTCTTCTGGCTATAATTTGTGTTTTGTAATCTTGTCGGGTTCCTCATACTATTGGGACAAGCATAGTGTAAAATGATGTCTCCATACTCAACAACTGCTCCTTGTGGGAAATGAGAGCTTTCTAGATAGGTATAGTCTCACAGCTGCCATAATTAAACCTATCAAATATAAAGCAGTGTTAAGTCTACTTTAAATGCAACATCTGATTATCTAAAATGTTCGTAACCCTGGGTTACTTTCCCTATCTCAAGACTTTTACTCTAATGGCTGCTATAAAAGCATCCTAGCTCTATCAATCTGAGGACAGAATAAAGCTCAGATACTGAAATCATCTGACTGAATGGTAGTTAGTTCTCATCAAAGTTGCCTTAGCCATAATAAGCCTTTCTGTCTACCATGGTTGGCATGCTTTCTGTTTAAGACCAGACAGAGAGAGTGGAGCAACTCAGCTCTAAGTTATTGCCACTTGTGCAGTATTAGAACAATGTAGCCCCCAAATCAGGCAGCAGGGATGAAATTAGTGCAGTGTCCATGTCTCCTCTTAGTATCAGGAGTTTTGATGGTTTCCTTTTTGAGGTTTCCTTTGAGGACAGGGACTGAGAAGTCAGATATGTAGTGATTGTTTTGTGAAAGAAGTGTTCTTCCATGGGTGATATGGTGTTTTTTGTCTTGTATCATTTTTCTGTGTATGTTCATTTGACCATGTAGTGATTGTCCGGTCTCACCTGCAGAGTTGTTACTGCGGCATTTAGTGCCCTGGATGAGGTTCATCATGTGTTGTGATAGGCATATGTAGGACCTATGGATCTTGAAAGGTGTGTTGTGGCTAGTATTGATCAGGGATCTTCTACATGTTTTCCAAGATGCTGTGACCTTGAAGAAAAGAAACTGATGAGACAGCATAAAAAAAAATCAAAATATTTCTTATCCTTGTTTTTATGGTAATCTCCAGAGATGGGTGAGGTGGCAGAAGAGACTAAATTACTTAAATTTCTTTAATCCAGGGGTAGGCAACCTATGGCACGCGTGCCGAAGGTGGCACGCGAGCTGATTTTCAGTGGCACTCATGCTGCCCGGGTCTGAGCCACTGGTCCAGGGGGGTCCTGCATTTTAATTTAATTTTAAATGAACTTTCTTAAACATTTTTCAAACCTTATTTACTTTACATACCACAATAGTTTAGTAATATATTATAGACTTATAGAAAGAGACCTTCTAAAAATCTTAAAATGTATTATTGGCATGCAACAGCTTAAATCAGAGTGAATAAATGAAGACTTGGCACATTACTTCTGAAAGGTTGCTGACCCCTGCTTTAATCTATAAGGGAGAAATTTCCGGACTTTTATTAATAAAATGTTCATATCTGCTTGTTAAACTGATTCCACTTTGTCAATTTCCCCTCCTTCCCTCTCCCCTGGAACAAATGGTATTGTGGGTTGAAACCAGTGTCTCTGAGAAGTTTATTTACAGATTTCATGATGGAGAATGGATAAATTGAAGTGAACAACTGGTGGGGCTGTTACCGATGTAAGGGATGGCTGTGCTACAATGTGTCATATCAAGTTCTAACAAAACTATCAGAAATGGTCCCTTGCTACAGTCCAAACTCTGATTGCTGGTTACTAACTTTAAAGCTGTTAGACTTTGCAGCATATTCAGAAAGTTATATTTTCTCCTTGGCATTTGGGGAGGTGGTTATTGAGGGAAGATGTAAATGCAAACTTGCACTGAAATAAGAAAGGGGTGAATTAAAACTGATTAGTCTTTCCAGTGCAATTCTGTGTGAAAACACTCTTATTTCAGAACAAAAGTAGCTAAGGCCAATAACAAACTGAGTAACTAAATCAAATTAACAGAGGGGTAGCTGTGTTAGTCTGCATCTGTAAAAAGCAACAAAGAGTCCTGTGGCACCTTATAGATTAACACATGCATCTGATGAAGTGGGTATTCACCCACAAAAGTTTATGCTCCAATACATCTGTTAGTCTATAAGATGCCACAGGACTCTTTGTTGCTTTCTATAAATCACATTAGTTGCTTCTGGTTCAAAATAAGAATGTCAACACACAGTTAAAAAGGTTGTAATTTATGCTGCTTGTTTCAGTGCAAATCTGTATGGTGAAGAGCCCTGAAATGCCTTCTGTGAAGGGAGGGGCAGGGTGGGTTAGTTCTTGTTTTGCTGATGTTTAAAAGCTAATTGAACAGTCTGCTGTGTGATAGTCAAACAAAATGACTGTGGGATTTTAACTCATGTGAAGATGCTCAGAGCTTGGAATGGGGCCTTATACAATGTTTTAAATCTAAAATATACTTCAGAATGAATCATTTTATATATATAATATATATAAAAAATAAAATTTAAGAAGATGTTAAACACCATTCTTGAGTGATATCCTGGTTACACAGAAACAAGTTAGACTGTGTATATGACCTGTTATCTCTCTCTTTCCCATAACACTCTGAAACTCCTGACACTTTGAGCTTGTCTCTAAGTGGTCACCTCTGGATTCTAACAATTTCTTATGGTGATGCAAAGTAATCTCAACCTGACAAAATGTCAGCAGTTACTTTCACTTTTACAGTATTTGACAATTTGACCTTCAGGTTAAGGGATCTCCTCTGTTAGGAGCTGTGTTCAAAGTATGTTGGTTTTATTGTGTCCAGAGTTCTCATATTTGATGAACTTTTAGAAAAGGCCAGCAAGAAGAGGGAACATGAAACAGCCTAATCTTCTAGGCTTGCATACAACCGTTAGGGTGATGATGATTATGCTCTACAGTAGGCCTGCACAACTCGTAAAGCGGCGAGGGCCACATTACTCCAAAGAAAACAGCTGAGGGCCGAAACCCCCCAGCCCCGCGGAAACAACCCCCACCCCCAGGATCTCCCAGCCCACCCCGCCCCAGCACCGCCCAGCCCTGCAGAAACACAACCTCCTTCCCCAGCGCCGCCCCACCAAAACAGCTGTGGGCCAAAAAGAGAGGTTGGGGGTGGGGAGCTGATACTTGATTTGAAATCAACCAGGGGCTCCCAGCTGAAGAGGTGGCTGGGAGCTGTCAGGGGCAAATTAAAGGGCCTGGGGCTCCGGCGGCTGGGGGAACCCAGAGCTTTACGGGGCTAGGGCAGGGATTTAAAGGGCGCAGAGCTCCTGCCGCTGAGGGGAGCTTGAGCCCTTTAAATCCCAGCCCCAGCCCATCCGCCGGAACTGCGGCCGGGATTCAAAGGGCTCTGGGCTGCCTGCAGTCGCGGGGAGCCCTGAGCCCTTTAAATCTCAGCTGCCGTCGGGATTCAAAGGGCTCTGGGCTGCCCGTGGTGGCGGGGAGCCCTGAGCCCTTTAAATCTCAGCCACGGCTGGGAATCTCTGCGGGCAGCTCAGAGCCTTTTGAATACCTGCCTCGGCTGGAATTGAAAGGGCTCTGGGCTCCCTGGGGCTGCGGGCAGCCAAGAGCCCTATGAATCCGGGCCGCGGCTGAGATTTAAAGAGCTCTGGGCTCCCCGCCACTGTGGGCAGCTCAGAGCCTTTTGAATCCTGGCCACGGCTGGGATTTAAAGGGCTCTGGGCTTCCCGCGGCTGCAGGCAGCCCAGAGCCCTCTGATTCCCCACCGCGGACTGCACAGTGAGCCTCCGCGGGCCATATATTGTGCAGGCCTGCTCTACAGACTACTGCTGTTGCAGTTACTACAGAATATTGTGAACCTGGAGCCAGTTGGCCCACAGCAATGTTTTGGAAATATGACTGAATGTGAGAGTGCAAATAATTGCACAGTGCTAGATCCACCTAAGTAGTGTGACTTGCTTTTACTTTCCAGAGCTGACCCGTCTCAAAACCATTACATAGTGGTAGTGCTGGCAACTTTCACCAACCATTCCATCTTAACCAGGATGCTTCGGAACATATAGAACGCTGCTTTAAATCTTGGTGGTGGGACTTCAGAATCACCATACGTGGGCTTGAACTTGCTTTTTAGCAATTTTAATCAAGGCAGAATGGCACATCCAGTGGAAAGAGGCTATGGGTAGCAATAACATAACTGGCCAAATATCATGTGTTCTAGCACTTGTTTCTTATTGGTCTTGGGCTCTGCTGAGCCATTTCCAGTCCAGCCATGCACCCATTCTTGCTTATACTAGTGATCAGCTGGTACGAGAGCAAATGCTGAGACTGTGTGTCTGAATAGGCAGTCTGAGTATGGTGGAGGATTGCCTGATTACGAAGTTCAGTGTTCGCTTGGCCCCCTTACCTAAGGAAGGCCGAGAGGATGCTTTGTGGTTGCAAAATTTAGTGCTCTGATACCTTTTGTATGACAGTCAGTCAACTAAATATCTACCTAATACCAAAATGTAACCACAGAGAACCTGGAAATGAGTACAATCCTGTTCTTTATAAACAAACAAACAAACTGAAACCTCAACAAAGGGAGGAGACAGTCTTTCATTGCAGGACAATGGGAACTGCCTTGGATAGGGATACATATGTACAGTAAACAATTTGGGACTCTCAGTGATAGGCTGGAGAGGGTACACATGTTTGAGGTGAGCTGGACATTAGGTAAGAATGAGAAAAGAATTTCCAGCAAAGGAACCATGTGAGGAAACCATGACATTAGGAAAGGACATGGAAGACTGAGGAAAGACTCCGACCATGGAAAGACTCTTTCAAGATATTTTTGAAGAGGAAATGACTGGAACCCCAGGACCTCTGAACCTGGGCCATGGACTGGCAGGAGTGACAAAGAACTGTTAAAGCAGCAAAGAGTCCTGTGGCACCTTATAGGCTGACAGATGTTTTGGAGCATGAGCTTTCGTGAGTGAATACCCACTTCATTGAATGCATGTGAGTGGGTATTCACCCACGAAAGCTCATGCTCCAAAACATCTGTCAGCCTATAAGGTGTCATAGGACTCTTTGCTGCTTTTACAGATCCAGACTAACACAGTTACCCCTCTGATAAAGAACTGTTGGCACTTCTGACCCCATGTAAATGGGAAGAGGAGTTGAGAAGTGGAATGATTCAACTTGTGTACACAAGACTTTTCCGTGCAATTTTACAATATTAGCATTATATTATTCTGTACATCTATGATGTTATGATGCCTAATTTATTTTCCTCATGATCTACTCATGGGGAAGTTCTGTGCCAATAAAATATAAATTCTATTCAGTTTTTAAAAATTCTGCATATTTTATTTGTCAAAGTAACACAATATAATCACTGCAGTTTCAATTATTTGGTCATTTATTTCAAAATACCTGTCAGCAACTATGTCTGTAACAATACAGGTGACAAAAAAGATTCAGGAAATTTTTTTTTGCAAATAGATTCCGAACTAGGCATATTCATACAGAAATTTTGAGTAATGATTCATTTAAATTACAATACAGAAATGTATTTACTGCACCCTTCAGAAGCAATGAAAAGGCTTGGGGCAGTCAGGGGTAATGGAGGAGCTGAGGGAGAGGGAAGTCATTGCTGGAAAGGAGCCAGGGTGTGAACTTGGAGGGTTGTTGGGTGTGGGTGGGAGAAGTATGGAACATGCTTTTTGGGGGCCTGGGAGGGATATTGGGGAGCCGCCACCCTGCAGACCCTGGCTGGTCCCTAGCCTCTCTCATTCAGTCAGGCACATCTGCCCCTCTCCCCATGTGTCCTTGCACCACCACTCAGCTACCCCCTCTTCCCCCATCCCCAGGTTTCCCTGAATCCCCCTCTCCCTGTCCCCATGTGGGCCTGCACCCTCTCCCCTATCCCCAGGTGTCCCTGTGCCCCCACTCAGCCACTCCCATGTGTCCCTGCACCCCCACTCCCATTCAGCTCACCCCCTAATCTGTCCCCTCACTAGCCCTTCTGACCCTCAGTCCGTGACTCCCTGGCAGCCTCATGCTGTCCATCCTCCCATATCCCAAGTCTCCTGACCCAGACCTGGCACTGTGAGTAAGGCAGTCTCTTTCTCTTTCCTATCCACAGAGAGGGGCTGCTGTGTTCTGGTGCCACAGTGGTTTCTGGTGGGCAAAAGGCATAACTGCAGCACCTTTCCGGCAGAATGTGTTTTCAAGGATGGGTATGTGTGTGGGGGAATTCTGCACGTGCCCAATGACACAGAATTCACCCAGGAGTAATGCTCCAGTCTTTTATTTTTTAAAAATTTCCAGTGTCTCAAGGAACAAGAGTTTTGACAGGATGTCCTCTTGATATTAGGACATATATTCACCATTATATCCTCTCGAGGTCTGAAAATGTGCCTTTCAGAATAAAGAAGGGGAGAAAGTTTGTAAAAGTCCATCAGTAAAATTTCTTGTTTGTTGCTACCAAAGGTGTGTTGAACTTGTGGAATCTCGAAACAATATAGGACTCTGCCCACCAAATGAATAAGATTTCCCTAATAAGAAAACACTTGTCACTAAGTGGCCCAAAGATCAGAGACTTCATAGCTGATTATATTCTTATTCTATAGGAATCTAACATCCTGAGAAATAATACAGAATTGCTTGTGCATTAGTAAAAAAAAATTGGATTTTTAAAAGCATGTGTGAAAGAATCCAATTCAATTATAAAATAAATTGCTGCATCCAGTTAGAATACTTTTATTTTTAGGTATTGTTTAGCTTATTTTTAATGGCACTTTTACACACTTGATGTCAGTCCAAAGATGAGTTTTGACTATTCTGCGCTGAAGTAGAAAATGAAGGGCATGTACATAGCTTAATATCTTGATTGTGGGAACCAAATTAGGAGAGGATGCTGCCTAGCATGCACTTACTATAATGTGTTGATGAGAGCAGAAAAGTTAATATTTAACTACTTTTGTGCTGTCCATCAAACACACATGCAACTGATGCATCATTTCACAATATATTTATGTCCTGGCCATAATGATTATTATAGCTGAGGAAATCTTGTGGCATTACTTTCATCAGAGTAGCATATTTATGGCATGACAGGGAAGTTGTTTAACATACCCATATAGATGCCTTTATACAAATGCAAGAAGTATGGGTAATAAGCAGGAAGAACTGGAAGTGCTAATAAATAAATACAACTATGACATTATTGGCATTACTGAAACTTGGTGGGATAATACACATGACTGGAATGTTGGTGTGGATGGGTATAGTTTGCTCAGGAAGGACAGACAGGGGAAAAAGGGAGGAGGTGTTGCCTTATATATTAAAAATGTACACACTTGGACTGAGGTGGAGATGGACATAGGAGACGGAAGGGTGGAGAGTCTCTGGGTTAGGCTAAAAGGGGTAAAAAACACAGGTGATGTCGTGCTGGGAGTCTACTACAGGCCACCTAATCAGGCGGAAGAGGTGGATGAGGCTTTTTTCAAACAACTAACAAAATCATCCAAAGCCCAAGATTTGGTGGTGATGGGGGACTTCAACTATCCAGATATATGTTGGGAAAATAACACCGCGGGGCACAGATGATCCAATAAGTTCCTGGACTGCATTGCAGACAACTTTTTATTGCAGAAAGTTGAAAAGGCTACTAGGGGGGAAGCTGTTCTAGACTTGATTTTAACAAATAGGGAGGAACTTGTTGAGAATTTGAAAGTAGAAGGAAGCTTGGGTGAAAGTGATCATGAAATCATAGAATTTGCAATTCTAAGGAAGGGTAGAAGGGAGTACAGCAGAATAAAGACAATGGATTTCAGGAAGGCGGATTTTGGTAAGCTCAGAGAGTTGATAGGCAAGGTCCCATGGGAATTAAGACTGAGAGGAAAAACAACTGAGGAAAGTTGGCAGTTTTTCAAAGGGACGCTATTAAGGGCCCAAAAGCAAGTTATTCCGATGGTTAGGAAAGATAGAAAATGTGGCAAAAGACCACCTTGGCTTACCCTTGAGATCTTGCGTGACCTACAAAATAAAAAGGCGTCATATAAAAAATGGAAACTAGGTCAGATCACGAAGGATGAATATAGGCAAATAACACAGGAATGCAGAGGCAAGATTAGAAAAGCAAAGGCACAAAATGAACTCAAACTAGCTATGGGAATAAAGGGAAACAAGAAGACTTTTTATCAATACATTAGAAGCAAGAGGAAGACCAAGGACAGGGTAGGCCCACTGCTCAATGAGGAGGGGGAAACAGTAACGGGAGACTTGGAAATGGCAGAGATGCTTAACGACTTCTTTGTCTCGGTCTTCACTGAGAAGTCTGAAGGAATGTCTAGTATAGTGAATGCTTACGGGAAGAGGGTAGGTTTAGAAGAGAAAATAAAAAAAGAGCAAGTAAAAAATCACTTAGAAAAGTTAGATGCCTGCAAGTCACCAGGGCCTGATGAAATGCATCCTAGAATACTCAAGGAGTTAATGGAAGAGGTATCTGAGCCTCTAGCTATTATCTTTGGGAAATCATGGGAGACGGGGGAGATTCCAGAAGACTGGAAGGGGGCAAATATAGTGCCCATCTATAAAAAGGGAAATAAAAACAACCCAGGAAACTACAGACCAGTTAGTTTAACTTCTGTGCCAGGGAAGATAATGGAGCAGGTAATTAAAGAAATCATCTGCAAACACTTGGAAGGTGGTAAGGTGATAGGGAATAGCCAGCATAGATTTGTAAAGAATAAATCGTGTCAAACTAATCTCATAGCGTTCTTTGATAGGATAACGAGCCTTGTGGATAAGAGAGAAGTGGTGGATGTGAAATACCTAGACTTTAGTAAGGCATTTGATACAGTCTCTCATGATATTCTTATAGATAAGCTAGGAAAGTACAATTTAGATGGGGCTACTATAAGGTGGGTGCATAACTGGCTGGATAACCGTACTCAGAGAGTAGTTATTAATGGCTCCCAATCCTGCTGGAAAGGTATAAGAAGTGGGGTTCCACAGGGTTCTGTTTTGGGACCGGTTCTGTTCAATATCTTCATCAACGATTTAGATGTTGGCATAGAAAGTACGCTTATTAAGTTTGCGGACGATACCAAACTGGGAGGGATTGCAACTGCTTTGGAGGACAGGGTCAAAATTCAAAATGATCTGGACAAGTTGGAGAAATGGTCTGAGGTAAACAGGATGAAGTTCAATAAAGATAAATGCAAAGTGCTCCACTAGGAAGGAACAATCAGTTTCACACATACAGAATGGGAAGAGACTGTCTAGGAAGGAGTATGGCAGAAAGAGATCTAGGGGTCATAGTGGACCACAAGCTTAATATGAGTCAACAGTGTGATACTGTTGCAAAAAAAGCAAACGTGATTCTGGGATGCATTAACAGGTGTGTTGTAAACAAGACACGAGAAGTCATTCTTCCGCTTTACTCTGCGCTGGTTAGGCCTCAACTGGAGTATTGTGTCCAGTTCTGGGCACTGCATTTCAAGAAAGATGTGGAGAAATTGGAGAGGGTCCAGAGAAGAGCAACAAGAATGATTAAAGGTCTTGAGAACATGACCTATGAAGGAAGGCTGAAGGAATTGGGTTTGTTTAGTTTGGATAAGAGAAGACTGAGAGGGGACATGATATCAGTTTTCAGGTACCTAAAAGGGTGTCATCAGGAGGAGGGAGAAAACTTGTTCACCTTAGCCTCCAATGATAGAACAAGAAACAATGGGCTTAAACTGCAGCAAGGGAGATTTAGATTGGACATTAGGAAAAAGTTCCTAACTGTCAGGGTAGTTAAACACTGGAATAGATTGCGTAGGGAAGTTGTGGAATCTCCATCTCTGGAGATATTTAAGAGTAGGTTAGATAAATGTCTATCAGGGATGGTCTAGACAGTATTTGGTCCTGCCATGAGGGCAGGGGACTGGACTCGATGACCTCTCGAGGTCCTTTCCAGTCCTAGAGTCTATGAGTCTATGAGTGTGTGTGTTTGAGCACCAAAGGTGTACGTGGTATGCTCAAAAAAAGAGGAGGACCAAGGTCCTGCCCCAGAGTTCTTATATCCTAAAACAGACCAATATTGTTACTGGGTTTTCATATGATACCGTCGCTCTCCCTTCATAATTCTTCACCCATCCCCGAGTGGGTGTTTTTTATTTTTTCCCTTGTGGGAAATAAGATTCAAGGCATTGTCTCTAATTAGAAGGTTAGGTCACATATTGGTGCTTTGTAAAGATTGATGGATTGGCTATACTGGAATCTATAGTTCTCTACTCATTCCTAAATTACTGTGGAAATGGTCATGTTGCCAACAGGAGTTTACCCTTCATGCTGCACCAGTAACTGAAAACTTGATCAGGAGGTGCTGTCTTCTCCTTTCCTGATAGAAATTGGTTTGGTGTAATGCATCCTCCCCATACATTTATACTAAAATTTGAACTAATGCCAATCAGGTCCTTAAAACTATCAAACTTTGTTTAAACATGACAGTGTGGAAGGAGAGAATGAAATCCAAGTATAATGTAAATCTAAGCAGCCCCACCCCCTTCCAGACATTACTTTGTTCCCACTTTCAGTAAGTCTGTAATACTGTTTCCCATAGCAACACTCAATGGTAGTGGGAATGCTAGAATGTCTCTTCGAAGCTTCTCTACAGCAAAGATCTGTTAATCCCTGATTTTGATTCAATACCGGGTGCTATAAAATAATACTGATTCCCTTACTGGGTCCCCTAGTCTCTCGCCCTCCAATAAAGAAACATCCATATAAATACTAGCTACCATAGCACATTTTAGAGCTGAATGTTTCTTGCTAAAAGCTTTGGCTTTTGTTCAAGGTAACTAACTGAGCAAGAATGGAAGTCAGACTATAAATTTAAAAAGTCACAGATCAAATGTGGTTAGCAGTGTAAAATATCTACCTCTCAGAATATTAAACTGCCAGGTCTGCCTAGTTATGGAATATGGGAGGACTGTTGTAATAGTTGTTGTTAAATGAAAATGAGGACTTCTGTGTAAAACTGCCACTGCTGAACTGCTTTTTTGTGGAAGTTAAGTTCACTTTCTGCACTGATTCTCTTATAAAATGCAAATGAAGCTGTGAATGAATGAATGTGCCCAATTGCTGAATGTTTCCTAGCTCCTCCTCCTCCTCCTCATTGGGGTGAGAATCAGGACTGTTCATGTGATTTTGTGATGAGATCATTAGACAGGGGACACCAGCTGCTCTATTATTAGGGGTTTTAAAGTCTGCAACAGATGTTCTTAGGCTCTCTTCCAGTCTATTTTACATCCCACATATGGTGTAATAGAGTACATGGAAAAGAGAGACATCTGACAAATTGTTCTTCTATTCAATAAACAGACGTTTTTCCCATGCAATTAAAAAAGGTTCCTTAGATGTTAACCTGCGTATCCAATATAAATTGAAATATTCAAAGTAATAGTGTATAAGGGAGAAAGTGATATGAAAATCAATGAACATTTATGGGCAAAGAAAAAAGTAAATAGCAATATGATCTGAGGACAGAGTCCGTACTTAATTAAATCTGAAAATATGTAAATTTTTCCATTCATTCAGTTTTGTTTTAGCATTTAAAAAAATTGATTAATTGCGAGATTAATCATGATTAATTTTTTAAATCTTTTTTAATCACACTGTTAATAGAATACCAATTTAAATTTGTTATAAATATTTTTGGATGTTTTTCTACATTTTCAAATATATTGATTTCAATTACAATGCAGAATACAAAGTATAGAGTAATCACTATTATTTTTTATTACCAATATTTGCGCTGTAAAAAAGATAATGCAATCTACAAGTCGAAGCATGAATGGGCATACAAATGTTTAGCATATCTGGCACATAAATACCTTGTAACAATGGCTACAACTATGCTATGCAAATGCCTATTCTCACTTTCAAGTGTCATCGCAAATAAGTAGCGGGCAGCATAATCTCCCATGAATGTAACCAACCTTGTTTGTCTGAGTGATTGGCTGAAAAAGAAGTAGGACTGAGTGGACATGTAGGCTCTACAGTTTTACATTGTTTTATTTTTGAGTGCAGTTATTTAAAAATACATATATATTTGTAAGTTGCACTTTCATGATAGAGATTGTACTACAGTACTTGTATGAAGTGAATTGAAAAATACTGTTTCTTTTGCTGCTTTTTTAAACTGCAAATATTTGTAATAAAAATAATATAAAGTGACCTCTGTGCACTTTGTATTCTGTGGTGTAATTGAAATCAATACATTTGAAAATGCAGAAAAACATCCCAAATATTTATAATAAATTTTAAATTGGTATTCTATTGTTTAACAGTGCAATTAATTGTGATTAATTTTTTTAATTGAGGTTAATTTGTTTTAAGTTAATCGCTTGAGTAAACTGTGACAGCCCTACTTTATAGTTGTATTGTGGTAGTGCAAGTAGGGTTTCAGTCAGAGTACCTGTTGTGCTGGTCAATACTATCATGGTGCAATGTGTATAGCAACATGTATATGTAAAGTTATGAATATAATCTGAAGTGATGACTGAACTGTGTTTACTAGACAAGTCTGGGGAGTGGGTGAACTAATTTATCGAAGACGAAGGACAAACTGATGCCTTTAGCAGGTGTCATCAAAGTTGATTGGCAGTTGGTCAAGTAGCCATTCTTTGGCAGCGAAGGGAATAGGAACAAATCGATTTGCATTTTAGCAAACAACAACATGGAATTTCTTTTACCAAGAAATCCCTTGTCTCCATCCTCACAGCTGGAAGGAACTTTTTCTAGGAGTAATGCTCAGGAAAACACATTTCAAAGGGTGACTGGACTATAAAAGGGAGGAGCGAAAACTCCCAGGTGTATTCTCTCCTTTCTCTTTCTGTCTTTTTTTCATTCTTTCACTCTCACTTGAGAAGACAAAGGGACCAGACTTTGGGATGGGTTCTTACCTGAAAATTTGCTCTCTCCTGTTGTTGAGAACATTTTACCTTGAGCCAAGTCTAGTTTAAGTTTAGTTAGTAGAAAGCGTTTTATGTTTGTTTCTCTTGTAACCATTTTTTACTTGAATACCTTGTACTTTTACTCAAATTTTATCTCTTTGTAGTTAAACTTGTGTTATTATTTAATCAAAACTAACCCAGTATTGTGGTTAAACTGAATTGTTTGTTAACTCCAATTAAAGTAGCATATTGTTGTACATTGACCCCTTACAGGGGTAACAGACCTCCAATATCTGGACTGTCTAGAAGAGGGCTGGATAGTGTAAAGAACATGTTTTGGGGGAAAATCTGGGGCTGGAAGTGTATTGGAATCAATCTGCAAGTGATAACCAAGGCTGGTGGAAGCCAAAGTGTGATTGGAGTGTACTAGCTATGCATAGACATTCAGGATGTGACCTGCAGGCTGTTTGTGAGGGACCTAGGTTGGGAATTAGGGCAGCAAACCATTGTGAGGCACCCAAAGTTCCAGGGTAGTATTGTGAGGCACCCAAAGTTCCCACCTTCACTGGTCTGGATTGCACTCCAGAATGTGATACTGATTACATGACACTAGAAAAGAGGTGGATACAGCAAATGTATGATGAGCAGCGCAAGGTAGAAACATGGTGATTAAGGTTAGTATAACAAGCAGCAGTTCTGTTTACAAAGATAATACTGTGGGGTTTTCTGTTGTACTGTGGTTTCTTATGTTTTATAGGAGTAAGAAATGAGCATGCTTGTCAGATTGCTTTTTAATTTGAGTTCATGTCACAGATATTGAAGTCAATCAACCTGTTCAAATATTTCAGGAAGGTACAGAACAAAACTACTCACTGCACTTTGTTTACGCTCTGATAATGTGCACTGTGCTGAATAAGACACAAAGGAAGGCATGTTCCCTGTCCCAGAAAGTTCATAATCTGAATAGACAGAAAAAGAAACACACTCACTGGGGAGTCCCAGAGGATGTTGCTAATTGTATATACCGGTAGTTAACTATCTGAGTAACATGCACTTGTATTTCCTGTGTTTTGAAGTTAGTAGTCTTATGAGCATATCGTTACTAAGCAGGACTCTGCTGGTTTTTAACACTTTCATAGGGTTCAATCTTTCCTCCTTGCTCATAAAATAGTGTGCATTACTTGAGTTGAAATAGTTTATATACTTAACATACAAGCTGCTGATGCCTTATACCAAGCAGTAAAAATGTGGGGAATAGTAAGTGACCTTTTCCTTTTATATATGATAACTTCAATCTCAAATATCAGAGGGTAGCCGTGTTAGTCTGGATCTGTAAAAGCAGCAAAGAATCCTGTGGCACCTTATAGACTAACAGAGGTTTTGGAGCATGAGCTTTCGTGGGTGAATACCCACTTCCTCAGATGCATGTTTCTCTTGTAACCATTTTTTACTTGAATACCTTGTACTTTTACTCAAGTACAAACCCACTTCCCGACATGCATCTGAGGAAGTGGGTATTCACCCACGAAAGCTCATGCTCCAAAACCTCTGTTAGTCTATAAGGTGCCACAGGATTCTTTGCTTCAATCTCAAAGTTAGGAAGCAGAGGGCTAGATATGTTAGATCAGGCAACTATCCTAAATAGTGCTTTTAATATGGTTAATCTCAGGATGAGAGCATACTACTTTGAGGAGAGGAATGGTCTGGAACTGAATACTAATCAGATTTTCTGTGCAGTTTGCATAGGAAATTACTGTACCATTTGCTGTGTATGTATGCCTTTTTCTGGATGTAAGGATTAATTTTTTGAGATTTCAGTAACATAGCTATAGTATGCCTTTGCTACAACTATACTCCATATGGCACCTAATAGGATATTCACTGTTGCCCGAAGGGTATGTTTTCACTGCAGAATTAACTTGGGCTCTTGCTTAGGCGTTGCCCCTAACCAAGCTCCTGTCCTGACACACAAACTGCTGACATGAGTTTTTGTTGCTTTAACCCCTGGCCTACCTGGCTCATCTGGGGTTATGGGCTAAACCTGCTTTTACTCATGCTGGTAATCTGGCCACTTTGCAGTGGGGATGCAGGCCAAACCACTTAACTGTTGATAGTCCTCTGGTGCTTCCACAATTCCCCATGTCCCCAGAAGGACAAGTTCTCCCACAATTCACTGGGAAAGAATCATAGTGTGGCTCAGCTTAGTGCAATGCTAAGAAACAAGAAATATGATCCCAGAAGCCCTAGTGCCTCTCATGGGCGAGTGCAATGCCAATGCAGACCCTGTAACTTGAGTGTGGCTTTGTGGTGTGGCCACTCCCACCTGAACTAGGCTAAAATGTATGCTCATACCTGGCAACTCATCACCTGGGTTAACTCTCCAATGAAGACATACCCTAAATGAATTGCTGTCTAAATACAAGTGAGAGAATGCATGCCGGTCGTATTCCACAGTCCCCAAGAAATGAACAATGCCTCTTTCCTAACTCAAATTAGAATGCAAGGACCAGGGATATTTGAAGAAGTTTAGTCATTGAGCCCTGGGTTAAGCTTGTCTATTTAACCAGAAGGACTCTTTCTGAAGAGGATTCAGTTGGGAAAAGTGAGAAAATCATCCTTTTGGGAGACTTTATTCTGGACTTTGAGGGTTTTGAGCAAGTGCAGTGATGAATTAGCATTTTGTATTACCAATTATGAGATTCTTACCCAGGTGAGAGGTGAGCAAACCTTGCCAACAACACTCACTTTCTGCTGTGGGAGGGAGAAGATGGGGGTTAAGGTGCTTGCAACATCATACACAAAGCACCTTCTGGATGAATGGCAATCATTGTTTGAATAAAACCCAACGTTATATCCGCTTAAAATCTAAAATACTTTCTGACTGAAAAATAATTACCAGATTAAAATGATTTGTTCTTGTACAAAGCAGTATTGTGAGTCCTGCACTTAAAAATAGTTAACTTTTCTTAAGTCCTGAAATTTTATCGAACCACCCATTTGTTGTAGCTGAAGCTGGTGTGTGGGAGGGAGGGAAAATTGTCTTGTGATTCTAAATGTGCTTTAAAAAAATGCATCCATTTTATAGTGAGATGCAATAATGTGATGGTCTCCTACTATTAAGCAACATTAGCTTTAAGTTTAACTTCTAGAGAAATCTGTGTGTTCCTGGTGATATCAGTGATGCTGGTTCATAGACAAGTAAACTTACCAAACGCAGCCATTTAAGAGAGTTTTGTTCCCAAAAATCATTCTAGCTATGAATTTGTCACACATTCACAAATGCAAAGCTGAAGTGCATTAGAAACAATGAATGTGTGTGTGTGCACATTCATGTGAGGGGATGGATGGATTGACACTTGACAGCTGGAATAGGGCACTTTGATACAGAAACTTCTTCTACACTATACATTCAGTAAATAAAGGACTGAGGTCTTCTACTTTTTGCTGTGGTGAGACTCTGACAGGAACTTGACAGCCCAATCAACCTCTTCCATGCATGCTTTACAACAAATAGTAATTTTTATAGGAAAAGAGGTCACCTAGTAAAGTAGAAGAACAAAATAAGAGATTAAAAATACTTTTTTCCTCTGGAATTTGCTTGTTTTAAAAAAAATCAGTAAACAAATCAGTGCATGCTGGTGTTATAAATGAAATTTATTCTTAAATTGTTCAGGTTTGGGTTTTTAGCTTGACCGTATTCATTGATGTGGGCAGCATTGAGCATGCTTGCACACCAAACTATTATATTTAAAAGTGACTCTCTTCCCCCACCCCCCTTATCTTTCCTGGTTCAGTAGTAATGTTTGCGGGCTTTCCCCTTGATAAACTGGATATATTGGCTATGTTGTTATTATGACAGCAAGGTGCAGTATTAATGTTTCACTTTTTACTCAGTCCCTGAGCAGAACAGATAATCAAGCTACATGAAGCAGCAGCATTTCTGGCTCTCTTTAATGGTACATTCATATTTGTTGCTTCCTGATTTAATAAGTACAGTAACTGTATTCAGAGCTAACAATATGCTGCTCGTTACACAGCAGTAGGCTCTAAACTGTCCTATTCTTTTCTAATTATGATCTGATTCGTAATTATAATGCTTCAGTGTCGGAGTACAACATTGTGGTGTCATTGGAGAGATAAGCTATTCTGTTGATACGCATGTGTAGATATAATTGCCAGAGTATAAATAACACATGATGATAGGGCTAGTTTCTTTGGGTGCTAGCAAGTTGTGTTACAAATTCAGGGCAAACAAAAGATTTAGATTTTTACTTTATAAAAATCTGTGTGTTCCTACATGATACATGGTTAAATGTTCTAGTGGTCTTTATCTACAGAAAATTTAAAAGTATTTGGCACCAAATTCTACTTCATTACTCTTGTGTAAATCTGGAGTAACTCCACTTAAATTAATTGGAGTTACTCCAGATTTGCAGAGGTGTAATTGAGAACAAAATCTGGCCCCTTGGTCAACTTGCTAAATTGTTTAATAAACTCAATGTTATGACTTGTGAATGAAAAATGAAGCGATCAATATAATAGGCCAGGTTGGTAGAGATGGGCTGAACTAAGTGGCATACACCCAAAATGAATGTAGGAGCATGTTGAAACTGCATCTTCAGTTATGCTAAAAACATTTCAGCATGTTAAAATCCATGTGACTGTCCAGTTAAGTGTTCGCTTAAGTACCTTACCCAAAAGCTTATGTACCTCACATTGATATAATCTTTTATGTGAACTTCTTACCAGTGCTAAATATTTTTACTTTTAATCTTGACTCCATTACTGAAGGTTTTAAATATGTATTCACTGTCCAAAGTTACTATTATGTGAACCAATTCAAAAAAAATAAATTCTGTGTGCGTGCGCACGTAATCTGGGTAGGTCTGCAAAGCAGCATTTTAACACTGTTCTTGGGGCTCTAAGTGCATCAGTGATGACACTGTTTTTAATGTTGGTTCAGTTAGCGGCCTGGTTTCAGTCTGACCCCAGAAAAGCTTTTCTGATACTTCCCAGTACCTGGTTGTCATATGGAGCAGCAGGCCTGTATGTGGATGTAGACTGGTGCACTGAATGCCTGATGTTACTTTCTGCAGCTGCTGCTACTACAGGCTGTCTCTGCCTGAATCTGTCATTAATTCCCCAGCTGAGTCATCTCTGTAGGCCTCTAGCTATGGAGCATATTAGGCATCACTCAAAGCCTCTATTTTGTAACAAATACTTCTTTAAATCCCCCTCCCTAGGAACAATTTCCACTCAAGGATATTATGTAGGAATTATTGACGAGTCTTCCAAACCATTTCCTATTATTGTTGAACTGTGAGTTGTTACCATAAAAGTATCTGCTTCATGCATACTAATAGTGGGTGTGATAGTGTGCATGAGGGTTGGTCTAAGGGTACGTCTATACTAGGGGATTATTCAGATTTTACATAAACCGGTTTTATAAAACAGATTGTATAAAGTCGAGTGCACGCGGCCACGCTAAGCACATTAATTCGGTGGTGTGTGTCCATGGTCTGAGGCTAGCGTCGATTTCCAGAGCGTTGCACTGTGGGTAGCTATTCTGTAGCTATCCTATAGTTCCTGCAGTCTCCCCCGCCCCTTAGAATTCTGGGTTGAGAACCCAGTGGCTGATGGGGCAAAAATCATTGTCGCGGGTGGTTCTGGGTAAATTGTCGTCAGTCATTCCTTCCTCCGGGAAAGCAACGGCAGACAATCGTTTCACATCCTTTTTCCCTGGATTGCCCTGGCAGACGCCATAGCACGGCAACCATGGAGCCCGTTAAGCTTTTTTTTTTTCTTTTTTTTTTTTCCAGTCACCGTATGTGTACTGGATGCTGTGGACAGAGGCGATACTCCAGCGCTACACAGCAGCATTCATTTGCTTTTGCATGATAGCAGAGACGTTACCAGTCGTTCTGTACCATCTGCTGCCTGTGTAAATTGGCAATGAGATGACGGTTATCTGTCCTTCTGTACTGTCTGCTGCTATCATGGGTGCCCCTGGCTGAGATCGGCCGGGGGCGCAAAGGCAAAACTGGGAATGAGTCTCCGAGTCAATCCCTCCTTTATAGTTTCTAAAAAGAGTCAGTCCTGCCTAGAATATGGGGCAAGTGTGCTAGAGAACCAGTGTATCAGAGAGCACAGCTGCTCCGTGTCAGATCCCGCAGAAATGGAGCTACATGCCATTCATGGGGGGTGCCCCTGCAACAACCCCACCCGTTGCTTCCCTCCTCCCCCAATCTTCCTGGGCTACTGTGGCAGTTCCCCCCCCCCATTTGTGTGATGAAGTAATAAAGAATGCAAGAATAAGAAACAGTGACTTGTTAGTGAGATAAAATGACGGGGAGGCAGCCTCCCGGTGCAATGACAGTCCAGGCAGGACATTAAGCGGTGCGGAGGAGAGGAGCCCAGCATCCCACTGCTATGCTAGTCCAGGCAGGACAGAATCTTTTCTTTACACAGGAAAGGGAGGGGGCTGATGGAGCTTAGCCCCCAGTTGCTATGATGAAGACGGTTACCAGCCATTCTGTCCCATCTACTGGGAATGACCAGGAATCATTCCTATTTTTACCCAGGCGCCCCCGGCCGACCTCAACTGAGGCAAGCCAGGAGCACTCATGGGCTGATGGTGACGATGGATAGCAGTCGTATTGTACTGTCTGTCACCAGGGAGAGGAGAGGAGCGGATACTGCTCTTCACTGCTGCAGCATCGCGTCTACCAGCAGCATTCAGTAGACATAGGGTGACATTGAAAGAAGTCAAGAAATGATTTCTTTCTCTTTTCTTTCACGTGGGGGGAGGGAGTAAATTGACGAGGTATTCCCTGAACCACGCCGGACAACGTGTTTGAACCTACAGGCATTGGGAGCTCAACCAAGAATGCAAATACTTTTCGGAGACTGCTGGGGACGTGGGATAGCTGGAGTCCTCAGTACCCCCTCCATGAGTGTCCATTTGAGTCTCTGGCTTCCCGTTACACTTGTCACGCAGCACTGTGTAGCCCATAGATATTTTTTTCAAATGCTTTGGCATTTCGTCTTCTGTAACAGAGCTCTGATAGAACAGATTTGTTTCCCCATACAGCGATCAGATCCAGTATCTCCCATATAGTCCATGCTGGAGCTCTTTTTGGATTTGGGACTGCATTGCCACCCATGCTGATCAGAGCTCCACGCTGGGCAAACAGGAAATGAACATCAAAATTTCGCAGGGCTTTTCCTGTTTACCTGGCCACTGCATCCAAGTTAAGATTGCTGTCCAGAGCGGTCACAGTGGTGCACTGTGGGATACCGCCCGGAGGCCAATACCGTCGATTTGTGGCCACATTAACCCTAATCCGATATGGTAATACCAATTTTAGCGCTACTCCTCTCGTTGGGGAGGAGTACAGAAACCGATTTAAAGAGCCCTTTATATCGATATAAAGGGCCTCGTAATGTGGACGGGTACAGCGTTAAATCGGTTTAATGCTGCTATAATCGGTTTAAACGCGTAGTGTAGACCAAGCCATAGAGTGTTAACATCTCAGGTAGTTAGAGAGTTTGGGATGTTCTTCAGGGCTTTGAAGAAGGGAAGGAAACCCTACTTTCCCCCTCAAAATGTAGAGAAGTAGCAGAGTTATTCAAAGGCAACTATTGAACTTAGCTAGACCTTATGTGTTCCCGTGGCCTATGTAAGTTCTTTCCATGAACAGCGGGTGAATACATGTCAGTATGCCATCCTTCACGTTGCTAACCCACCCCCTGTGCTGTGTGGCATAGGGAGCCCCCACAGGCCATGCTCCCTGGTCGTGCCACCTGCATACTTGTTTTTTTCCTTTTGACGCCATGAACTCCTTCCCTAAATTATGCAGATGGGGAAGTGCTTTTTCTTTTCTGACCGGAACCATATGTGATCTTATAAGAGGGAGCAAGATGTTCCTGATCTGACTGTGGAAAATATATATATTAACAGTTAAACTGTTAAAAAAGATTGTTGGAAAATGTTTCAATAAGATTTTTATTTTATAGGGCATTGCCCTGTTTTTCATACATCTGATCCTGATATGTTTGTTTTTGAAGTTCAGTTTTTTTATATGTAGAATATAATAGCCACAGAATGTGTTTATTCTCTGAGCAAATTAACATTAAAAATACAGACTATCTGTTGTATATTTGACTGTGTGTGGGTACATATTATTACTTTATTTTTTAAGTCCCTCAAATTATAGTTTGTCTTGCCTACATAATGTGTTTTCAGAGAAAGTGGGAAGGATATGTAGAACACATTTGTGTGGGTGTGAAATAGCTGTGTAGGGGATGCTCTTTATTAGAAGAGAATTCTTGCAGTTTTCTTTGTAAAACTGCTTGACACATCACTAAATACATTTTTCCAGCTTGGAGCCTTAAAAACTATTCTACTTAATGACAGTTGCTATAAAGGGCAAACTTTTGTTACCCTGTATTAGAGCCACAGTATCCGGCATTAAGCAGTGACATTCTGATTCCTCTTCCCCCACGTTCCCCTTTGGATTATTAATGAAGACTATGATTTGTCTTAACCTTCATTATTCCCTAGAGTTATCTTTAGACATTTGAATGAAGGTGAAAATGTAGTTCAAAAGGGCTGGGTAAATGCAGCTAAAAGGAAATTGAGAAGCCCCATGTGGTGTATGTTTTATTAAAAATGTTACTTATAGCCTCACTTGTTATGAAGCAAAATATCTGATCCTGAAACCAGTATTCCTTTTATTTAAGTGTCTCGGGTGTTCTTGTCACCATACAAGACCGAGAGAGACATGGTCCCTGCCTTGAGCATATAATCTAAATAGATGGATGATACAAATTAAGATTCTGTTTAAAGCATTTGTTTAAGATTAAAATTAACAGCAGTTTCATTGAAGTCTGTGTTTATGGACATGCTGAGGAACTAGTAAGCAACCAAATCCCTTAAGGATTGAATTAGTGGTCCAAGTATCAGGTTTGGAATGTCCAGACCCCCCAGAACAGTAAGGTTAAATACCGGCGTTGGATCCTCCTTGCAAAATAATAAATTGATTTCCATGCAGTTGCATGTGTGGCTCTCTGAGATCAGTCATGTTTGCTCTGTGTCTATTGTAAAGATCCACTGGCATGTTTTGCAAGTTGTGGGGATACCCTAGAAATTCTTCTCTCTCATTTCCCATTCTCCTCTTCATCTAGTTATCACTTGACTGTCATCCATGACTGGAGCTGTTTGCGTTTCGGTGAGGAAGTAATCCGTGCATGTACTGTACATAGGTTGTGTGAAATGCATTTTGGGATTTATAAGGATGAAAGGCACTCTATGAATGGGAAATATGCTAACAGTGGTACATTTTACAACGGCAGGATATTGATCAAATAATCTTATTAAGAAGTGCTGTGATATCTGAGAGCGTTACTAAACTAATTTTATTTTTTCTCATAACATGAGGGAAATAGCTGATAACACATTTCTGGAACTTATTTAAATAACTGCAAATTTATTTAGCTAGGAAGAGAATAAAATGACAATGGAAAGAGCTGTGAGGATCGGAAGTGGGCTGTTCTAATGATGCTGCCTCATTATTGCATAAAAGACGTGTGTGTGTGAGAGTCACTGAAAATTAACTATAAGCTACTGCTTACAGTATATGGTAAATTTATCAAATACTGTATGCACTTTAGTCACTAATCACTTGTAGTACTATATCCTTATGCCTCATGCTGAAAGTGTACCAGTGTCATGTAGAGCAGTCTTGTCTGCCCATTCTTGACTGTAATTAGCAAGATTTTTTTGTGGAGAGTAGCTTGTTTAGCGTGCCTGATCAAGACAAGCAGGTTTTCCTTGAAGATGGCAATTGCACATGCTGAGTTAAAAATTAAAAAATCCACACCAGTTTAAAGTACCTCAACTATCAGGAAAATTGACTTCATCACTCCTCTGTGGAGTGATGAAAAGCACAATTCTGCAAAGGATTTCCAGAATATGTAAGATCCTGCGGAGGATTTAGGCATATACCCGTTATAATAAGAACCCACAAACAAAGGGATATTCAGGTATTCTTTGTGCTCTTCAATTCTGCACAGAAATATTTTTTTCTCTTTGAAACGTCACCTTTTAAAAGGCAAATTTTGTTTCATACCCTGATTGCGTATAGTGATAGTTTGCATATTGTAAACATGAGTTCTGCTTCATTACTAATTGGTACACGCTGTATTCTGGAAGGTTTGTCTGTGTTTTCTTTTTAAACTACCTATGCAAGTAAGTTCACTTCAATATTCATTTACCAGTAATAATAATATCCCATTGAGTAAGAAAAAAATCAGTCTATACTACTTAATCAAATTCCACAGTTATCAGGGTGCATGGTTCCTTCAGACTGAGTTTTCACTTGAAATAAAAAATATAACAACTCCTCCTTGCACCTTCTGCAAGTATTAGGACTTATGAAGTAATCTGTTACCTCTTTGAAATACTTGTGTAATCATTGCTTTCTCTTTCTTTTGTTGTTAGATATGGGATAGTTAGCAAAGCAAACCCCTTTATTCTGTTGCAAATACACCTCTAAATTGATATAATGTGACCCGATATAACAGGAATTCGGATATAATGCGGTAAAGCAGTGCTCCGGGGCTGCACACTCCGGTGGATCAAAGTAAGTTCAATACAAGGCAGTTTCACCTATAATGTGGTAAGATTTTTTGGCTCCCAAGGACAGCATTATATCGAGTTAGAGGTGTAGTTATTTTAAAACATACATGTATAAAATTAAATGCACAAAACCCACATGAAGACAGCATTAAATTTGCAAACTTAAATGAATATCAAACAACAAAAGTCACAGCAATTTTTGCAGTGTTAACTTATGTACTTAGCATAATTATATATGACTGAAATCACCTTTGTGATACTGACAGCAAAGTTCTTCACACTATAATACAATAAAAAATTTGTGTGGATCAGGGTTCTCATCAAGCACAAACGGTGGCTGGAAATGTTGGGACCATCTGCAGTCCTGTTAGTAATATAACCCCTATTTACTTGTCTCCAAGGCTGGCTAGTGACACAGAAAAAGCTACAGGGCCATTGATCTGAGGTGGTAGTACTCAGTCTAGCTTTGAGGAATAATGGGTTGATTGAACATAGGTCAATCTGGAGTCATGTATGAGTACCAGACAGTTTATACGCCTCTCATAACTTTCTCAAGGAGCAGACATTTTTGGAGAGATTTTTTGTGAGGGAGTTTCATTCCTGATCTACTAGGGTTCCATAAACCCAGACAAACAGGACCCATGGTAGAGGACTAGGCATCTTCCATGGTAACTGATAAGAGCTGGCCCTTCTAGAGCTTGGACCAGAATCTTCAAGGAGACTCAGTGATGGCAGGGGGAAGGAAGATCCCCCAAATATTAGCTCACATTTGATGTGGAAAAGGAGACAGCTGGAGAACAGCAGTTGCGGTCCAACCTGTAAGGGGAGTTGAAGCAAAACAGTCGCCCCCCCCCCCCCCGCCCGATAGTTCAGTAGCTCAGAGGAGAAATCCATTGTTCAGGATGTCAAAAACGCTTTTTATTGGGCAATATAAAGCATGCTGGTTTTGGTCCAGGGTGGTGGACCTACAGCTCTTTCCCTCAAAGGACCAAAACAGCATCCCAGAACTTACAGTGGTGTAGATGCATTGGGTGTTTTGAGAGAGCGTTCTTCTAGGGTCTTGAAGTGTTGATGTAGCAGGCAAGAGGTTTAGTCTTTGATCTAATGTGTATATATAGCTTTAAAATATTGTTTTATTTCATCCTGTAAATAAACCTTTTGATTTAAATAAATCAGTAATCCTGTTGTGTTTCTACCTTCTTGAATTCTTGATCTGGAAAGGCTCACACCTAGCTTTAATGGACACTGGATTCCATCGGTAGGTGTTTAAAAAAACAAACACACACACACACCTCTTTCAGCATATTCTACAGTTGCTGTTTTACAACCTGTTGTCTTGCTTTATAACTGCCAACTTCTTTGTTTTCTTTGTCATTAAGAATCTAACTGTGCAGGGAGACTTTAAATCATGATGTGTCTGCTGCCAGGTGACCAAGCTAAAGCTTTGTATATGTCAATCAAAAGTTGCTTGAGAATTTGGGTCTTGCTTTTTCCATCCTTAAAGGCAAAAGAGAGCAAAGAGTGTAATGCTTCAGAGTTCTAATAATGTAAAAGTAAAAACTCTTTGACAAAGTTAAGTGGCCTGTATAAATACTCTGCCGGAAGATGAACATTGAGGGATAGGGTTAGGAGACTTGCTCCTGAGCCAAAGTTACAAATACAGTCAAGTGACCTTACAGCAAGAACAACTGTTCATGTGAGGAAGAAAGAGTGGGAGGAAGCACAAATAGAAGCAGCATTTAATAAAAAGAGGCTGTGAGTTAAATAAGCTTTCAGTGGAGTGCTGGTGGAGGACAGAAGATTCAAGAACAGCCGACAAATGAAATATTTTGCTGTCGATCAACAACAAAGGGATTGGAAACAAGGGATTGGATACAGACTATAACACTGTGATGCTATTTACTGTCTCTTTCTCAGTAGGGTTTTGCTGGAATGTAATAAGTGTGTTATGTTTATGTGGTGGCATTGCCATCCACCTTTTAAGTTGAATAAATCAAGGAGTGGAATATGACATGTATCACTCTGTTGTTATTCAGCATCCCTTATTCTGAAAACTAGTTGAACATTGTTTTCCAACCGTTGCATTGAATAATAAGCTTCCTGGCCTTTTCCTCAAACAAAGCTGCTCTGAACTGCTGTTGTCATCTATAATGTTCTTTTTGTTTTGTAATAGGTTTGTTTTTTTTAAAAAAAAAAGTTAAGAGCACTGGTAGATAAATAAGATACTGGTATTATACAGTGCTTGAACAGTTCAAGAATTAGATTGTCTGTCTGATTATGGGAAATCAGTGTTTGCAGCAGCCACTGTTTTTGAGCTAGGTGTTAGCTTAGAGTTATAGACCAGTGCCTTTTGACTGTGTTTAGTAAACTGTAGTGTTAATAAAATTAACTAGTTATTGTTTAGTTATAACTATAGGGATCTAGCTTAAAAGTTTCAAATGAAACTCCATTGTGTGTCAAGTGTCTCAAATCATTACATGTTGTTAATCAGATACTGCGATGATATGGCACAAACGAATTGAGGAGAAAGCAAAATGCCAGTTGTAACTTGGAGTTGTATTACCTCTTGAAATTAGTCACCCTAATCACTAATAAATACATTGATATCGTTATCCAATATGGATATCAAATATGTGTAAGATATAGTCTGTATGCAGTGGTTTCTTATGTTCTGAAAGGTTATATTTTAAGAGTTTTTCGTTAGAGAACTACCAATAGAATATGTAATTCTGACCTCTTTTGATCACTCATATAAAAATATTTTATATGTATATAATTTTGATATATTATAATTTGCTAGTTTACTTATTAAACTTTGGGTTAAGAAATTGCTTAGCAGGTTAGCATTGGTAAATATAACTAAATTCTGGTGTGGCTGTTGATAGAAAAGGGTTTGTGTGAAGGGCCTCACGTTTCCAGGGGAGAATGCAAATTACATATATAATTTGATTTCTAACCAAGTGTAATATAATTTAAAAATGAGAATATTATCTGCCCTCCTAAGGTTTCAGTTTGCAAAGACATTACATTTAAAGATTATGGTCTCTGATGTAATTGCCTTCACTCATGCATTTCATCAGGAGAGGAAAAGGAACTGAAGTGGCAGAAAAAAACAGTTGGAAAAATCAAGCTGACAAGGATATTTCCAACACAGAAGATAGAGCAAGAACCAAATCAGCTGCCTAGAGAGGCTCTAAAAATCATGTGAGCCATAAGCCACTCAAGTGCTTAATTTAGTGGAAGGCTGGCCTGAGAGCTTTAATATAGACAGCCTAGATATCATGTGAAAAACCCAATTTAAACATGTATTAATACAAGAGACTTCAGGTTTATATTTATTTCTGCCTGTTCCAAACCAGATTTTTATCTGATTTTTTTGTTCTTTAGAAATGCAGTCAAGCCATTAATCTGAATGCACAGCTAATCCTAATTTTAACATATAAACTGAGAATAGCAAGACCACTGGTCTATCACAGCACACATCAGACAAGACTTTTGACAATCATGTGAGCTTGGTTGTATTCAAGTTTACAATTGATTTTCTGTGGAGTCTCTCCAGATTCACAGCAGGAAGAAGATAACTTTGGTCTGCAATATTCTAAGTGGGTACTGTGGTCCTAGGAGTTCTGTGGAAGTAACCTGTTCAAGGGTGATTTGTTGTCACTGAGTAGCAACTCTTTATGGAGAAGTGGTGTTGATGGGCTCCTCAGTGGACTCCATCTATTTTTCATAAGTACAAGGAGAATTGTCAAGTGGGACTCTGAGAAACAGAGAGAGAGAGAAATGTTTTTGAGACTATATGGACCTCTGGAGGTGGGGAGGTGTGGCATATTAGACAATTTAAAAAATTGATTCTTAACTTAATGGTGGCCCTTTTTTGCTGTGCGGAAGGTCTACTAAGTGCTTATATAAAACTAGGATGCCCAGTTTGAATAATCTATTTTACACATACTTTTTTACTATTTGTGCTGTTTACTCTTTTTGCATTTCTCAGCTGTTGAAAAATACCTATAAACTAAAGTGAAATTGAGTAGTCTGTTACTGTTTGTTTTCTCTTTCTGATTGTCATGTGTTACCACAATGTTTGGGTTGCAAACACTGCAGAGGACATATTTTGGCCTGATTCTTCTCCTGTTAGACTCTAGTAGTTTTGCTGAGAACCGGATTCCTGCTTCCTTTCCTCCCCCATGTCCTCCCCACCCAAAAAAAGGCAACAAAATAACAACAAACCTCCACTATCAAACCAAATCTGCAGACAGATATTGTCATGGAGTGTCCCTTCAAGCAGATTGAAACTATCAATACACCAATTTACTTGTATTAATTTTTCCCCGTGCTCTAAACTGAAAGTCTAAATATGTATGAGCAACATGGAATTTGTTAGCTTGGGTCGAGAAACATTCCTGTAGCTTTGTTTCTGGAATGGTCATTAACATAATGTCAGTGGAAAGTTCAACATGCATCCAATGTGAATTGCCCTCTAATGAAAGTGTCATGGGGAAAAACAAGGGGTGGGGGTGGGGGTGGAATTTCTGTTGTTCAGGGCAGCTGTGGAAAGTTCTCTTTTACTAAATTATAGGGTATATTCAAATCATGTTTAATTGTTCTGGTTTTCTAGAAGTAATAAACATGCTTTAGTGTTATATCTCAGTTTATATATCTGTTTATATTTATATTGTCAGTTATGGCCTGAATATGTTTTACTTTTGGAACAATATCACAGGTTTAGAGGTAGTCAAATGGTCTGGATTTCAGTGGCAAGAGAAGTAACTATATAATACATTAAGTGCTACTTCTGTGGCGTTTAAAACACGTAACTCTGCAATTCCAAGCATGCTGTAATCACTATTCACTTCAGAACCTTAAAATTCCATAGCCATGAAATCACTGGAAGCTGAGGAAATCCACTTTAACCCTTTCAGTGAATATGGATGTATAGTTTCCAATACCAATGGGGAAAACTCACAATGTGTAATACAGTATGTTACAGATTACCACAGATTTACTTTTTACTTCTTTCCAGCTACACAAAATAAAAGTACATTTTAAAACAAGCAGGACTGTCTTTTTCTCCAGTGAAGTTAAATTTTATTTAGTAGGAGCTTCAGCAATGATGTCCAGTGTTAACTGATGATTCGTTACCGGACATTATGCAACTAGCATAGCAACAGAAACAGTTCTTACACACCATTACTGATGGTTAAGGGTAAACTTTTATCATGGTTATTTTTAGTAAAAGTCACTAACAGATCACGGGCAATAAACAAATAGTCACAGAACCCATGATGTGTCCATTACTTTATTAAAAATAACTGGGAGGCAGGGCTAGGTAGGGCAGAGGAATGGAATCCCATGGGTTGGGGGGGGGGGACTGACAGGCTGAGCCCCCTGCCAGTGCTTGGGGAATGCAGCCCCATCTGCAGTCTCCAGTGAAAGGCATGGGGCTGGGCCACACGGGCCCCAGCTGCAGCCCCTGCCAAGACCTGGATGCTGCGGGGTTGGGGTGTGCGGCCCCCGCTGCAGCTCTGGCCAAGCCTGGGACACCGCAGGGCTGGGGTGCATAAACAGCTGTGGCTGCAGCCCCTGGCAGAAGCTGCGGGGCTGGGGCTTCAGGGTCCTGGTTCCAGCCAACCCCAGTTGCAGGGCAAGGGCACGGGCACACTGTCCCACCTCCTCCTCCTGAAGCCCTAGAAGTCACGGTCTGGTACAGTCACGGGATCTGTGATTTCCATGACTGCTTTGTAGCCTTACTGATGATGAGTGAAAAGTACGCTGATAAGGGAGGGAACTATTTATGACTTTTACAGGAGAATTATTCTCTAAGTCTTTTCAAGTGATATGAAATAAAACAGCAAAAAAGTTATAGGGGAAAAAATCATTCTTTCACTGCTCCCTTTGGTTTGTTGTGGTGGTTTTGTTTTGTATCACCAGCCTAATGGTGACCTGGCAGTGTTTGGTCAGTATCTGTTGAGTCAGAGATTACAAATCGCACATCTAAACCTTTCCCAGAAGGAGAAAGTTGCATTTCAGGTTCTCTCTTTTCCCTCCCCTCTCAGGGGCGGGAAGGCACTGGGAAGAGGGAACACCCATGGTGGAAGATTAGGAGGTTTGGGTTTTGTACTAATAACTCTTTCAGTGGATGTAGTCACAGAACCTGGATCCTATTATGATCAGATGGTTGGTTGGAGCAGAGGACAGAGTAAGGAGTTCTGGGGTCTGTTCCTGGCTCTACCATAGACTTCCTGGGTAATCTTAAGCAAAGCACAGATGGAGAAGTGGAGGCTGAAAATACTTAACCTTTGTAAAGCATTTCAAGATTCTTGGACGAATACTCTGAGTACAAGATAATGGTGGTGGTTGCTTGTATTGCAGTAGTACCTAGAAGTACATCTGGGATTGGAGCCCATTTATGCTAATCGTGTACAAACACATAAAGAGAAATGGTCCCTATCCCTGGAGAACTTAGTTCTCCATACAGCTGAAGAAGTGGGTCATAGCTCATGAAAGACTGTGCTCTAATAAATTTGCCTTTAAGGTGCCACAAGACCCTTCATTGTTTTTGCTGAAACAGCCTGAGGATAGCTCAGTGGTTTGAGCATTGGCCTGCTAAACCCAGGGTTGTGAGTTCAATCCGTGAGGGGGCCATTTAGGGATCTGGGGCAAAAATCTGTCTGAGGATTAGTCCTGTTCTGAGCGTGTCCTGAGTGTGTATTATTATTTCAGAGAGTATGATATTCTGTTCATATAACCAAAAGATTTGAGTGTAGCTTCTAATACCCTTACTCAAGAGGCCATATTGAAGTTGTATTATGTAGCTATTTGTTTTATAAAGTAGTGCTACATTTTCTCTCCTTTAACGCCATGGAGCTAATTATGCTACCATCCAAATTCAAAACTTCCCTTTTCATGTCATTTTTTTTTTCTGTAGAGTGCCTCGTTACCGTGTTGTGCCATCAGCTGGCACTGTTAGGCTGTCACCAAGTTTGCAGAACTGTTTTCTGCTGATTGTATAAATGTCTTCTTGTTGAGAGCTATTTTTATCATCTGGAGTCTGCTTAGGCCCTCAGTCCTTAAGGTACAAAGTCCTGGCAGGGCGCTCTAGGCAAGCACTGAAGATGGTTCCGAATGAAGCAAAGGAAATAGGGATCATTTGGAATTGAAAAGATATGTTAAAAGTTTGACCATTGCCGGTGTGATGTAACTTGAATACAACTTTCTCATGTTGCTAGTGTAGGGAAAAGTGGTGGTGGGCTGGGAAAGTAGATTTCTGTTTATGGTAGGGAATCAATAGAACTAGAGATGAAAGCCCTGATTTGGGAACATTGGTGCTTTCAGCGTGTGACTATTTTAAAATTGTTTGAACATAGACCTTGAAGTGGCGATTGCTTTAAAATCTGTCTCTTACTTTGTAAGGACTCTGCTTTTTACTGCAATTTAATGGAGATGCTAGGACCTGAGAGAGGCTAAATGGAGTGAGAGTGGCATCAATAATGTATGTGTGCTGCATCTGCTCATTATTTGACAGACTATCTTGACTCCAGTTGTATGTTGTTAGTCATTTTGCACAGAAACTGTCTCTACAGTAACTAAAAAGTAGGAGAGACAACATAAGCCACAAGATTGCTAAAAATGCATGGGTTCACTGAACTCTGAATTAATTTAATTAATCGTCCTGGATCTGAGACCCAGGTAACCAATAATCTATATAAAATATTGAGCATTAAACTTGCTCTACTCTCTGGATTCCAAATTTCTCTCTATTTAAAAAAAATAGTGACCACTATTGGTGATGAATTAAGAACACACCCGTGAGACTGTTCAAAATACGTGGTGTGCATTTTTTCTCTGTGAGCTCTCCCTACTGCATCTCACAGCTTTTATGACCATTTGTCATCATATAAATGAGAAACACCAGTGGTCAAATATTCATGAAATACTCTCCAATTTTACACATACAGATTGGAAAACTGAGTTACGGTAATCTTCAGCTGTTTGCATAAATTGCATGTGCAGAATTAGAAATGAATTTGAGGCTATTTGAAAATTCTGACTTTAGATGACATTAATGGGAACTTTGCAATGGAACAGCAAAATTGCAGAGTGGTGCATCTTTCACTACCATCCTGATATAGGAAAGTAAGCCGAAATCCTTCATTTTATGCCACTACGGTATTTGAAATAAAATCCAGTGAAATCAAACTTTTGCCAGAAGAAATGCTAAAGTAGCAGTTGAAAAATCCCCTTTTCCTTCTCCGTCATGTCAACTTTTGTACCTTCTATCCATGCTGCTGTGCATACCAGGAGTAATTTCCGGGTTCTTATCTGATAAACACTCATCAGAAAATTCCTCCTGTCTTTTCACCTTATGTACCCACCAGACTCTCCGTATCCTGAACTGTCTCCAGGCATGTTGTCTCAGTTGGACTTTGAAATTGGATTTGTGAAGGCTGACCCTTGTGCCCCAGGTGGAGTCTCTGAGTTCAGTGGGACTGCAGATATCTGTTTGTGTGGATTAGATTACAGAGGCCTTGGTTTGTCAACTGTGAAGGGCAGGGAATATGTCTGTGTATTTATTTATTGGGACTAAATTTGTCATTTTAAAAAAAAATCACAAATATTGTAATAGGAAAATAGATGTATAAATAAATACTCCAGAGAATTTAAGTCTTCTTGAAAAGATTCTTCTTCTTTCATGTGGCAAGAGAGGTGATTAACAACATTCAAATAACCTCATCTGGATTAGTGATCCAGTGAACAGCTTTGGATGTTGCTTCCTGTACATCACTTACAAATGATCAAAGCAATGTGGTCCACAGTTCACAACTGGTATCCCAAGTCACATTCTGTGTTGTGTCAACTTCCAGGGGTATAGTAAACAGATGATGACAATTAAGTTCCCTCTTTATGTTCTACAAAGCTCCCTGTAAATTTATCATCTTTTCCCCATTCAAGTCAAAAAATCACAGCTTCTGTTTGAATATGCAAGAGAATGTATAAATCCAAACAGGAAAAAGGCAACAAAAACAAAAGGAGCACACCATTGCATTTACAAATATTAACTGATTTCAGTCTTGATGCTTCAGAATAGTTTTGATGAATAAAATAATTTAGTTTGAATAATTTTGAAGCTAAATTTAAAAATGGACGAGTGGACATTACTTGGCTAGTTATACAATGTAGCCTTGAGGTACTTAATCACTTGCCTAGCTGTAAACATGTAAGTAGTCCCACTAAATCCTTAGTTAGGCACAATTTGCTTTTATATTCATGGATATCACGTTCATAGCCCTTTGTAGCCTGTCTGAGGAATGGGAATGTTAATGGTTAAAATATATTGTGACACTGAGGTCATACGTCAAATCTGAGACCTCATTTCACCTCTAGGGAAAACTGCCAGTTGAATATGTACTACATATGGTATTCAGTTCCTAACTGTCTAAGAGTAGTTCATCATGGCTGATTATTCAAATGTATGTTAATTATTCTAACATCTGTCAGGGATGGTCTGGAGATGATACTTAGTTCTACCTTGAGTGCAGAGGACTGGACTAGAATTCCTCTCAAGGTCCCTTCCAGTCCTATCCTTCTATGATTTGATGTATGTAATATTTACACATTATTATAAAAACTCTAAGAACAGGGCAGAAACAGGTTAATGAAAGCTAGTGAAATAATTGTAGTACATGACTGCAATAAAAAAGATGGTAGAAACTTATTTTTAAAAGAAGAGCTTTGGTAAGAAAAAGAAAGAGATGCAAATCTGTGGCTCTGTACCTGGAAATCTCCCACTGTGACCAAGTGCAGTGCCAACAAGCCCCATGCAGACTCCAGACAATCAAAAGAAAATGTCTCTCTCCTTTCTGTGGTATACATATGTTTGTTCCAAAATACTTCTGCTTGAATTGCATATAGAGCAGTGTTTCTTAATTCTTAGCAGCGAGGCATCTTTATATGGAAGCCTGTGAAAGGTGGAAAGTTATTAAATGACTGTTTTTTGTGCGTTCATCATAAACTGAAAGAGTGTGAGGCATAGAGAAGGACTAAAACCTTTATACATTGTATTTTAATTAGGCACTTCTTAGAAGGAGAACTTGTTCTAAATTGTTTTCACACTTTTAATAACTGGTACAGTACAATTAACGTCTGGTTTTTGCTGCAGTCTCTGGTTATGTTTTCACTATGGAGTTATCCTGGACTATCTTAGCTCAGGTGAAGCATCCTCACTTCAGAGCCCTTACCCATGCCTGATTTATGTAGCTTCATCTGTGCAGGTGAGGTACTAACCTTTGTGAGGCTGTAGGACTTCTGGGGGCATATCCCATGGCTGTTTGTACTGCTGAGCCACTGTATGGACTCTTTCACAGTGTATTGTGGGAGAACTTGTCTGTCCATTCTGTTCTTAGCCTGCAGACTCATTAACGTAAACCACTTCCAACCAGTGGCAATATATGGATGCAGCTCAAGACAATGACATGTTCCTACTGTTGGCGTTAATACGACTCTTTTATAAGAGCTAGGTGGTGGTATTTTGGCAACAGGTGGCAGATGCAGGGAATTTCAGCAGTGCTTGTCTCCCTGAGAAGGCAGTGGCATGCAGGCATGGAGCAATGTGAACAGCTGATGTGGGTTTGAATAGCTGTTGAATCCCCCAATGGTGACTGGCTTCTGGAGTGGGACCACAAGCACAGAGCTATATGACTATTTAGTCGTGTAGACCTGGGGTGACCAGAAGTTCCTCGTGCAGAAGGCTACCTTCCTGGAACTGTGCGAGGAGCTCACCTCGGCTCTTCAGTCTCATGTCATAGACATGAGAGAGTACCAGCCCATAAGCAGGTTATTGTTGCCATTTGGAAACTGGCTGCCCCAGACTACTACAGATCGGTGGCTAATGAATTTGGTGTTCTCCATTACCATAGCACGAACAGTTGACTTGTGGTTTGTGAGGCAGTTACTTCTGTGTTTTACCACTGGATGAACTCTGCTAATGTCCACAAAACAATATCAGGCTTTGAGCAAATTGTGATCTGGCCATTGATAGCATATATGTGCCCACTGTCTATCCTTCATTCCCTCCCATGTACACATGAAAATGTGCACTGGAAAGGAAACTATTTCCTCATGCAGGCCTTGGTCAGCCATAGAGGAGTCCCACAAATCCTGACATGGGAGGCACTTGCCAGGTGAATGATGCCAGAATATCCCAGAGATTCAGTGTTTTCCAAACTGGACTATCTTATTCATGCCCAGTAATATGGATATCACTGGGTGATAGTGTCCACTGTTGTTTGGGGAGAGCCAGCCTATCTTCTTCTCCTGCCTCTGCTTATGAAGTCCTACTCTGATCTCAAAGCACCTGTCAGAAGATGGTTTAATTCTACACTGAGCAGTTACAGGAAGGTGGTGAGATGTTTATCTGGCTGACCAAAGGCAAGATCATGCTGCCTAAAAACCCTTTTGGATGCTATTGTGCAAATAATGTTCAAGTTATTGGGTCCTGCTGTGCACTGTGCCAACTGTGTAAGGAGAAGAGAGGAAGTGTATTTGCCATAGTGTGTCCTTGAAAGTGCTGGATTATAAACCCAGTACAGACAGCTAGAAAGTGCACCTGTGATAACGGAAGCTGGGTCCAAGGGAGTGAGGAAAGTAAGAGGGGGACTCGTGATAATGTGGAATAATGTCCCGTAGTAATGTATAATGTGAGCATGTCATTAGCACCACCTCAGTTTACCTGTGAGATAATCCATTTAATCAATTTTATGTATTGTTAATCTGAGTCTTATTAAAATCTTGTTTCAAACTTCCCATGGCTCTTTTTTCCCTAAGCCTGCTCACACTGTGGAATTGAACAGCAGCAATGATATCTTTTAAAAATGGAAATATTTTAAAGATTATATGGCCCAGCTATCACAAACTAAAGACAGTGCAAGCAAGAAATTGCAAATCAAATGCAAGATTTGGAGGGGGGGAGAACAAAAAAAACCAACCTAAAACCCAAAAGTGCAAGGTCCCACGTAATAGAATTGCACATAGTGCATCTGTTCTTCTTCTCCCATATGGATGTAGTGGAGTTGAGTGTAGCAGGTACATCTGTCCATGTGCCAGGCCTGTCCAGAAGCGGTGGGGGCAAGTGGGGCAATTTGCCCCGGGCCCCACACGAGAATGTAGTAGTCTATAGTATTGCAACTTTTTTTATGGAAAGGGCCCCCAAAATTGCTTTGCCCCCGGCCCCCTGCATTCTCTGGGTGGCCTGCCATGTGCACTTCCATTCATGGACTGCACAGACTCGTTCTTAATTCTTAGGAGCAAGGCATCTTTCTGTAGAGTTGGCTGCATAATGTGCTATCATGGAAGAGAGGCCATTGGACCAGGCCAGGGACTGTAGTTAGCTGCCTGCTGGTAACCATGCCAAGCGACCACTCAAACAGTTCCCTTTGCCGCTGGCGATCCTGATACTTCATTGCCCAGTCGTGCTTGATATAGTCTATCATCTTTTCCATCTCCATTGTGGCCTGTGCTGCAACCTGGTTATGCTTGTTCTGCATCAGCTTCACCCTTTGCCAGCAGGTCCAGTCATCTCTTGGGATTGCAATGTCGTCCTACAAAATCTCTGGCCCTCTTTCTTTTCCCCTGGAAATTGAGAATCCCATTCACTGAGTGTCAGTGCTCTGGGAGGGTGTCTTGAGTCAAGAGAGCCTCCCAGAGCACTGACAGCAGGGTAGAAGTTCATGCCGAACAATGACACAGCACATTGTTTATGGCCAGAGGGGAATTTTCTCTTTAACTTTCTGTGTCACAAGGGGAAAGTTGCAACATTTATCTTGTTGGTATGCAGTGTCCTCCATTTTCCTGCATTTCTGTGCTCAGGCATTATTTCAGGCAGTGATGCCATTGGAAAATGTCAACTTGCTGGAAATTTTGAGTTGGAAAAGGGAACAGCTGTTCCAGGACTCTTTCATGGATATCCTTCATCGCCTAGTGACTGATGTGGAGATTAATGCCTGGAGAGGTCTGTTGAGCTACAAAGGAGGGTGGGAGAAGTTTGTTGTGCCTAGCAACCCAGCAGGCTGTTTGGAGTTCCTTCTGTATGAGAAGTTTGCCTGAATCGTTGCCCCTAGAGAGGATAAACATTCAGGCAAATTTAACTAGGATGTAGCGCTGTAATTGTGCCATTGCAATTGTCCGCTTTCCACCTAAGCCAGCCAGGCCTGTGCTATCAAGAAACTTTGCAAATGCTCAAGACTTAATAATGCCAGGGATCATGCAATGGACTTAATATCTAAGTCTCCGAAAACACTTTAATGATGATGTCAGTGTGGGGAAAAAGCGCACTGCAAGATGTGTGATATCTATATCTATATCAAATCTTCTCTTGCTGATTTCATACCAGATGTTCACCAGAACCTTGGTGTCAGTATCTGGCTAGTTGGCAGCACATTGTGCAAGATCACTTTCCAGATGGTATCTCTGTTCACATGCTATATAAGTGAAATAGAAATGTAGCAGGTCATGTGCAAAAGAAGAGAGAAGGTAGAGTGGAAGAAAATACAGCCAGGGAGAATTGTGGGGAGGCGTTAGAGGACTATCGGTAACCATGTTGATTATCCTGTGTCCTCACTGCAGAGCGATGGGTGCCCAATGGGTGCTCAACCCCTCAACCTGCCCACATTTGACCCCCTTCTCCAAAGTCCCCGCCCCCATTCCATGCCCTGCCTCTTCTCCGCCTCTTCCTCTGAATTCCCTGCATTCCCCACTCCTTCCTGGAAAGCCCTAAGGACTGACAAACAGGCAGGGCACGGGAGGGGGAAGCACTGGGAGAGAGGGGAATGAGCAGGGATGCGGCACGCTGGGGGGTAAGGTAAGGAGGGGGAAGCTTTACTGACAGTAGGTGCGGAGCACCCGCTAATTTTTCACCCTACGTGCTCCAGCCCTGGAGCACCCATGGAATTGGCGCATACCAGCCTGGGTTAAAGCAGGACCTGGGTTGAAGCCTATATCAGTGATGTCAGCTAGCCTGAGTTTAAAGCACCGTCAAAACCAGATCAGTTTTTTTGTGAGGGGATGCCAGGGTGGTTTGGGCAAACACATAAGCTAACTTTTCAGGGAAGACATACCCTATGTTAAAATAGATTGCAGAAGCATATTTGAAAGTGCTTATTCTCCTCTGAAGTGATACAGCATGCAGGGGCAGCATTAGTAGCCCCTAGTGTTTGATATATTTAGCCCCTAGTGCTTGATATATTAAGCAGCACTGAAATGATTAAAAAGTTTTCTTGGCTCATACATGCTTTTACATTTTAATAGCCATGAAGAGATTATGGTCTATGGTATATCATCAGCAAGTTGAAGTTTAATGTTTGATGCTTGCAGTGTCTATGGAACATAATGGAAAGAGAACCTGATATTAGTGCTCTTTTGTAAAGGTCAGGTGATCAAATTTCAAGTGATCAAATTTAGAGATGGTGCCTTGAGACTCAGCTTTTCTTTTAATGTTATGGACTCCAGTTGTCAGATCTTGGCTTCCCTTTACCTCTTTTATTTCAGCGTAATGTATATGCCAAATGGACTCTCTGTGCAGGGGTATGTACAGTAAATAAGAGGTCAGTTCCATTCAGGAAGGCCAGTGTTTTATACCCCCTCTTGTGTCCATAGCTCTCACTTGCCCTTTTGTTCTTTGCTCTCTAAAACTGTTATAAACACCCGTGTAGGATGTTTACTGTGCAACAGAAGTAGGAAATGTGAAAAGCGAACACTCATCTGAGATTGCTAAGCAATCACTTAATGTTTCTAAAATTTAGTTCCATGATTTTTCCATATGGTGGAAATGTATATCAGCCTACTTACATGTGACTGGGCTTCTTAAATCCATGTTCAGATTTCACTTATGGCAAATATAATTACCTCCACTGTATAAATGAAGAAACTGAGGCACAGAAAGGTTGTATCCTTATATCAGGATCATTGTGTCAAGTGGAATGTGCGTAGGCCTGGAAGTCAAGAAAATGGTATCTAATGCTGGTTCTGATACTGAAATGCCTTTTGATTTTCCTCTGACTCCTTCCCTACAAAGGATCCAGATTTGCGTGCACAATATTTTTGACTACGTTGAAAATTGTCCTAAAATTGCTCCAGTTTTTCTACAGTTTCACTTACTGAAAGAACAGAATTCATTTAAAACCCAAGCACAGTCATGATTAATATTTATCCCATTTGTTACGTGGGGGGTAGGGTGGGGCGGGAGAGAAGAGGCAGAAAAAAAAAGCTTCAACTTCAATAAGTCTTTGGCACTAGCTTGATCGCTTACCTACGTGTGGCTATGATGGTTTTATATGAATTACAATCACTGTGCTTCCTAATGTATATACCAATACGATAACCCTATCACTGATAGTATAATGAATAATTCTAATCCTTTCCCACCCACTCCAGGGTTACTATTGATATTGCAGTGAGTGAAGAAGGTGGGAGTTATCAATGAAATGCAGAACTTTGTCAATTACGTAGTCTTCTCATGCATTCTATAAAACATATCAATAAGCTTTCCCTAAGAATGATTGCTTCTGGCCCAAAGCTATTTTGGATGCTTTGTTTCAGGCTGTATATAAGTACAAAAATAGGAATGTATGCTCTATGATCTGTATTGACTGGGTATTAGGAAGAGCCGTGAATAAATCATAGGTGTAATACTTGCAAGAGAGAACCTGATTTGACTGATCTGTAAGCAGGTCAGCTTGCCCATTCTACGTAATTAAATTTAGTTTTCTCTTAATTCATGGGGGATTTACAGGGAGGCTTGAGGGGGAATGCATTAGGGATGGCTTGTGATAGCTTCATCTGTTACTTCCCATGTACCTGTTCTGATGATGCGTAACGGAGTTCGGTCTGCGGAAGCATCAGTTGGGTAAGTTTAAGAGTGCATGCATACAGAAATTCATTCTGAAACTTTCAAAAGCACCAGTGTTAAAGTATAGACACACATCTACTAGTTTTCAAAATTTCATATCCAAACTTGCTAATGAATGAAGATCTTACTCTGCAAGGAAGATCTTCTCCCACTCATTCTTTTTTTTTTTTTCCTTCCCACTTCCTGTGGGGAAGCCATAATTCTGGCATCTCAATCATTTTGCTGGCAACATTCTTATGTGTCACAAACCTGGGCCAGTGATGATTTCATTGCATTATCAATCAAGATAGTTCAGGTTATAAGTAAAGCTTTTGTTGAAGTTTAAATGTTTATAGCAATAACAGGAAATACACCAAATGAGTATTAAACAGAGGGATTTTAATAAAAAATGTTAATTCCTCCTTCCCCCCTCCACCCGCCCGCAAAAAGAAAATAAAAGTTTGCTCCCTCGTGCTTGTCTCCTTTTTAAGGAGACTTTTGATATAATGCTGTGATAATATGAACAATGTGGCATTGACACATCTTAACTTCACTTATGCCTACTAAAAATGCTGGGCCAATCTCTCCGTTGGTGTAACTCTGACTTTAATGTAGTTAAACCAGCAGAGAATTGGCCCAGTGTCCTTAAATTCCACACCCTGTTACAACAAACGTTCCTAGGTTCCGGGTACAATGCAATATCTATGTCTGTGTACACAGAACAAGTTTTAAACATTGAATTCATAGTTTTCCTACTTGATCTTCAGAGTATGTTTGTAATGTTCACTCTTCATAACCAGTTGAGCAATTTGGGAAAATGACAAAAATGGTTTTCTCTTGTAGAAAGCTACTCTAATGATATTTTAGCATTGGGCTGTCCATTTCTGTTTTTGAGAACAGTTAAAGGATTCTCTCTTTGGTTGCAGTTTTTAACCTTTACACATACAGGATGACAGAGAATAATTATGTGGCTCTGTGTAAAAAACATGCATAAACCTCTATCAATCACTAGACACACACCCATTGCCATCAGTTAAAAAAATATCAGAGGGTGGCTCCAAAAAGTTGCCATATTTACTAACTTTAATGGCAACCAGAGAAAAGTGATCTATAAGGCACTCGGAGATTGAAGGACGGATCCTGGAGGGCGGTGCATACCTCTGGGTTGCCCTGTTGCAATGGTCAGCCAGTGGAGCAGTAGCTCTTATTGGGTAGTCCTGGTCTTCGCAACAGGCTCTAGCTTTGGTTGGCTGGGGCATAGGGCTACTGATATTAGCAAGCAATGTGGTAGGCTCTGCTCTCCACTGCAGCAAGATACTACTGCTGCTCTGCAATTCCTCCTTGGGGTTAGTCTCCTGGCTCTCTCTCACCTTGCTGCCACTGCTGCAGAAGCTATAATTATGCCTGTGGTTTTTGTGGGGACATCATCACTGACTTTCTCTACTTTCAGATATGGCTCTCATCCCATTCCTGCTCCCTTTATGATTGTTGCTTGAGGAAGGGTGAATTGCCTAGTGGGTAGAGCTTGAGCACCGCGAGTCAGACTCCTGAGTTTTAGGGCTCATCCACACATGGAGTTATTCAAGAATAGCTGTAGACAAGACTGTGATCTCAACAGTTCCTCAGATATTACTTAACCCTGGTCTCAGTTTTCCAGTCTGGGAAATGGATGCAATAATAATGGCTTGGCTGCAATACCCTGCATTCCTTGATACTGTTGTTTGTGTGTGAGGGCAGGTCTACACTTAAAATGCTGCAGCTGTGCCGCTGTCACAGTTCAGTGAAAATGTTACTACACCAGTGGGACAGTTTATCCTGTCAGCACAGTTAATCCATCTTGGTGAAAGGCAGTAACTATGTCAGTGGGAGAAACCCTCCTGTCACCAGTGCTGTCTACACTAGGGATTAGGTCAGTATAGCTGCATCACCCCGGGGTGTGGATTTGTCACATCCCTGAATGAGGTAGTGATACTGGTTTCAGTGGTAGCTGTTAGTCTGTATCAGCAAAAAAAACGAGGAGTCCTTGTGGCACCTTAGAGACTAACAAATTTATTTGGGCATAAGCTTTTGTGGGCTAGAACCCACTTCATCAGAGGTATCAAGTAAAAAATACAGGAGCAGGTGTAAATACGTGAAAGGATAGGGGTGCTTTACCAAGTGTAGACTCCAAGTCTCGTTAGACTGACCTAACACTTGGTAAAGCACCCCTATCCTTCCACGTATTTACACCTGCTCCTGTATTTTTTACCTTATCAGATGTATGAAGTGGGTTCTAGCCCACAAAAGCTTATGCCCAAATAAATTTGTTAGTCTCTGAGTTCCAAAGGACTCTTCGGGTTTTGTTTTGTAGTGATACTGATGTAAGTTTGTAGTTTAGACCTGGCATATCAATAGTTTAGCTACAGTATCCTGCCTTCTTTTGTTATAGTGTGAGCCACTACCCCGGGCAAGGCATCCCCCCACTCTCCCCACTGTTTCTGGGGAATTCCTCTGTCTCATTCCTCACCAGTGAGTCCTTATCTTTCATTTCCCCCACTCAACCTACTCTGGGAGCTTATCAGCTTGATATTATTTTCCAATTCTGCCTTCAGTCAGTTCCTCTCCTTTTTCTTCTTTGTTAACTAGGGGTCTGCTTGAGGTGAAAACTTGGCTCTCATTCATTGACATTGTTTTTTAAATTGTTTCTTTGTTAGTTTGAACCAGCAGTGGGCTGGTGTCGCTGCATCGCGGCCCTTCAGCTGCTATATTTTCTGGTTTCACTCACACTCCTTTCCTTTAGTCTTGAGAAGTCCTTTAGTCTATGTGACTTGGTGGCTAGAAGTTTGGCTTGGTCTGGTGAATTTATTTTTAATCTTGAGGTGTTTATATATCATTTGCCTTTTAATGGAAGAGTGTATATATGTGTGTGTGTATATGTATATATAAATAAATATTGGAGCTGAGCATTTTCTTTTCTTAATGTCAAACAACTGATGTACTACTGATAAGCCTTGCATATAGGCTCCTTGCTCCCATATTCCTATCACTTCATCTCCACTTAGTGATGTCCATGTCAGCCTACCACCATTACTGGCCCAGTGGATAGAGAACAGGGACTTTTGGTTCTGTTCGTGGCTCTGCCATTGTCCTGCTAGCGAGTCTGAAACCTTAAGTGGGTATTCTCAAAGAAGACCAGGATGTGGGTTAAAGACACAGTCAAACTTGAAATGGTAACAAAACCCACAAAAATTAGCAGGGGAAACTTAGGACACCATGACACTTGCTATCATTTCATAAGGTTTACTTTAGGGCCAAATACAATAATACTCTGCTGTATTTAGAGAATAAATTGTCATTAAAGAATAAAGGAATTTTAGTCTTACTCTTAAGTGTAATCTTCCCTGCATCCCTTAATTATGGAATTGCTACTCATGTGTACATAGAAATATATATATATAGCATGTAACCCCTCCCCCGCCTCCCTCCCCACCCCCCACCCCCGGTCAGGATTTTGACTTTAAGTGCTAGATCAACCCCTGTGCATGCACGCATCTTTGTGCTTCTGTGTTGTATTTGTACGGGTATACCCCCACCCCTCCCAGACACACACACTGCATAGTTTAAAGGGCAACATAGATTATATTCAAGCTTTTTTTATCTGCTCCCTCTTCCCTTCTTACTATAGCTACAGTTCTCACACCTTGTGTCCTGCCAGCTGTGTTTTTAGAATTAATTTTTCTGTGTCTGAAATAGGTACATGATGTATCTAGCTAAGGTCCCTCAGTCTTCAGTATAGCACACCACTAAAATGGCAGTGAGCCAGCTTTTAATTATTCTATTTTTTTGATTGTCTGGTAGGTATGTAGGGGTAAAAATAGGCCATGGCTCAGGTGAAACAAAAGGAGAGTAGCTACATAAGATTGCTAAAATAATGTGAGCCTTACATGAGAAGAAATTATTCATAGGCTCTATAACATTTGCTGCAAGGAGTTTCAGTGATGGGACAGTGTTACATAAAGCTCTCTGAGAGCACCCTTGTATGCGCACAACCGTGAAGGTCATATGGAGGGTTTGTCTTGCAGGACGTTTCCACTGTCCCTGTTTTGAGAGGAAAAGGAAATATGCTGATGTACCCACACATGACGCTGTGTTTCACTGGTGAGAAATGTAGTTGGGATGTGGGGGCGAGATTAGCTTTTCCTTTTTTCTTTATCTTTACTGTGTGGCTTTGATTCTTTAAAATTAAAGATGTCTTTGCATGCATTATTTAATTACTTTTTGATAAAGCACAACTCAGGGTCTTGGTTGATATAGCCGCTAAAATGAGGTTGTGAGAACACAACTACAGCCTTCAAGGAATGAGGATTAAAGTCTCACACTTGAGGTGACTTTGTTGTGTCATTTAAGATGAGCACTGGCAGCTATTACTGTTCTTTGAAGGAATTCCTTCTCACTCGCTCCGTACAGTTGCTATTTTAGCTTTCCCCTGTAGCAGTGACTTTTCATGTAAATGATTTCATTGTGTTACTTGCAGTTTCCCTAGGATTATTTTTAGCTGCCTTCATATGTTCAGTATCTTCTTTAGGAGGTCTTTTATAATGAAGAACTGTAGCAGAAAATCCTGAAATCTTTAGTGTGTAGAAAGATGAACCAGGAATGTTGTCAGACCAGCAAATGATATGTTGTCCAGTTCATTCTTCATTTTGACTACTCTTATAGTAGAACATATATGGTATAAGAATGTTGTTTTTTATTTATCAAGCAAGACATTTGAATACTGTATTTTGAAAGTGTTTGTCTAGTGTATGAGGGCTGACTTCCTTGAGGTTGCATACATTCCCTGGCCCTCAGTGATACAGAAACTATTCATAAACTTCATACAAGATGGTCCCCAAAGATATTGCATGCGATTGTAATATCTGTCACAGTTTCATAATGTATGTCACAGTTTTATAAACCTATTTTTCTAGCTTAGATGGTCTGTCTCCTTGCCATGCAACCACCCCCCCGCCATCCACCCATAAAAGAAATTGACTGACAATAGGGGGAAATTGACTGGGCACACGCTGTTCTCCAATCTCAAAGTAAAAACTAAAAAAAAAACAAACCAAAAAACCAGGATAAAATATTTTCCCTTCTAATCTCTTTCAGATACAAGCCTTTTAGAAGTTGTTTGTAATGATATCAGGAACAAACTTTTCAGACAGAAATGTGTTTGGATTTTTTAGATTGATGTCACTTTAATATGCTAGATTTATACCTAAAATAGAGAACCCACCTCCAATCACAGGCTCATCTTTGCTCCCTGCCTTTCTTGTGGGTATCCCAGCCCCTAGTATTGTTTCAGACAATTTTGTCTAGGCAGTTGGTACTGAACCTTTTTTCCTACAAGAGGCTCCACCTGCTGGCTCTCACCTTTTGCTCACCCCTGTCGCCTGCTGCCCCTCCTCCTTCCAATCCTAGCTCTACCTTACTACCTCAACACTTTTGCTTCCCCAGCTGCAAATCCTTGTCTTCTCTGTCATTTATAAGTGCTCTACTGTACAAGACAGTTCTTCAGGTGCGTCTCTCTTCCATGAGCTGTCTCCTTTGTGGTATGTTCATTCTTGTCTTATAATCTCCAGTCCACTTGCAATTTCCCACTACTTGACTGTGATACTCTTGATTAATGTCTCACAATGTTTAAATTTGTTCAGTTAACTTGGTCTGGCGTGAGTAGAACTGAGAAATAAATATTGCGGATGTCAAAGGCCAAACTCTGTATGGAAAGATGAATATGATTTCTTGTGGAGAATCTAGGAAGAAAATGTAAAGCATGCATTAAGACAAACACTTCTGAAAAAAATAGTGCAAAGTACAGGCTTAATCTGAAGGGAAATGAGTGCATTTATTTACTTTTAAATAGTTAGGTTTAGTTGTAAGATATTGAAAATTATAAGTTGTTTTGTAGTCAATCACAATACATGTTTAATAGGATGTCAGTGTTTTTTTAAAAATGAACCAGTCATTATAATCTACTTTGATACTAGGCTGCCCTTTTGAATTATTGCTTTATAAAGTCAACCTGCTCACTTGGGGAAAGGAAACATAAATAAAATACTTCTAAATGCAGGTTTTGACTTGGTAAAGAAATCACAAAATCTGGTGCTTGAAGCAAGTCTTGAGTTTGTGTTTTACAAAATCCCTGCATTGATCTGATTCAGCAGTGCATTCCAAACCATAAAATGAAAAGGGTAAACTGTAGAATTGCTGGCTGGCCTAATCCTTTACTCATCTTGGCCATAGAGAAGATCTGGATTTAATTCTTAGTCCAAGTTTGTTGCTCCCATGGTTTGGGACAACATGCTCAGCCTCTGGAGAAGCAGCTAGATATAAATATGAAATTTCAGATCTTTTTATAGTAACTTCACTGGCTTATTAAATAGAAGTGTTGAGAGGCCCGGAGAATGGTGTACGGAGTAAGATAAAATGGGCAGAGGGTTTTCTCAGGTGATCTTTTGGGAACACTATAAGAAAAAAAAATTCTTGGAAAACCTTTCTTACATCACCTTTCAAAGCCCCAACGTATGTTTTAATAGACGGAGCTAGTGTACCTAATAAATAGACAGAAACAGAACTCCTGACCCTGGTGATGCCAAGAAAAATCCCTCAAATCCTTGTGGCTGAGAAGTGTTTTCTATCTGTTCTGTTTTTCTAATGTGAACTGGTGCCCGGAGATTATCAGCAGCTAATGTGGTCACTGGGGAGGTTTCTCTTTATCTTCAGAAATACGTACTAGAGAGATAGGCGTCCCTTCTCATAAAAATGTTTAGGTTCTAGGACCCTTCCAACTTCACAGATGTCTTAGACCATGTATATGGAAAGATTCTTGGATCCTTAAAATCCAAACCAATTTTTTTTTTCTAAAAAATGTTGAATACTCAGTGGACCTGGAGAGCAGGACCACAAAGCGTCCCCATGATAGGTGCATCACATAGTCCTTTTTTCTGTTCTTCCAGGAAAAAATGCCTTGTGTGATATTTGTGTCAAGGCTAGTAATGCATTTACAGCGGAGTTGCTTTTAATGCTGGCTGCAGAAGAGGTTCATCTTGTATTCCTGTGGAACACAGAAGGGGCCTGTCCATATTGTGGTATAAGACGCAATAAAAACTGCAAATTAAAAAACTGAAACTCAAATTGACTGACTTGATTACAAGATCTTTTCTTAAACAGCCCTTTAAACTTAGATAGGAGTGAACTTCGTTGTACTCTGCATAGCCATGGGTTCAGTACCCACTCTTTGGCTCTTATTGAGGCACACCAGTGGAGATAAGGTGCTGAAGTGGAAGCTTGGTCAGTGAGTTGAAGAGAGGGTCCTTCACATTGCTGAATAGTGATATCCCCTCTGCTTGGTTAAAGAAACAGCACTGATCGACTCCAAGTGCTGTTTTGATGTGGGAGTAAAATGGGTGAAGTTGGCTAGAATTACAGAGGACTCTTTGGACTATTCCTAAAAATACTATTTTTAGTTAGTTTTTTTTTTTTTGTGAGAGAGAAACAGAATTGTTGACTATTTTTGGAGCGATGGACCAAATGGGGTGAACTGATTTTTAAGACATTATTGGACTACGAAGGGGAGAGTGTGTGTGTGTGTGTATTTTTTATAACTTTCCCACCTCCAACAGATATAGGTTGGAATCACCTCTTGTGGAATTCACATGAGCAATCACTTTAAGAAGAAAAGACAGTTACCTTTTCCGTAACTGGTCTTCTTCAAGATGTGTTGCTCATGTCTATTCCATATCCCGCCCTTCTTCCCTTCTGTCGGAGTTGTTTGGCAAGAAGGAACTGAGGGTGGGGGGAATCCGTAACTGGTCTTCTTCAAGATGTGTTGCTCATGTCTATTCCATATCCCGCCCTTCTTCCCTTCTGTCGGAGTTGTTTGGCAAGAAGGAACTGAGGGTGGGGGGAGCGCACAGTGCCCCTTATACCACGCCATGGAGACGCCACTTCAGAGGTCGCTAGGAGAGTTCCCCTATGGGTAGTGCTAAGGGAAAAACTTCTGACACTGGTGCACATGGTGAGCACTCACACCTATTGTGGAATAGACACGAGCAACACATCTCGAAGAACACCAGTTACGGAAAAGGTAACTGCGTTTTCCCTGACCCTGGTTGCAACACAGGGCCAGTGCAACCATTTAGGCGACCTATGCAGTTGCCTAGGGCACTAGGATTTGGGGGGGGGGCGCCATTTCCTTCTGCAGCGACCGCAGCGGCGAGATCTTTGGTGACCCCGGTCGCTGCCGGCATTTAGGTGAAGGGAGCTGGGGCAGGGGAGGGCCGCCTGCAGCAAGTAAGGGGGGGGCCAGCACACAGGGGAACTCCCCGCCCCAGCTCACCCCTGACCCGCCTCCTCCCTGAGCACACCGTGGCTGCTTCCATTCTCCCGCCTCCCAGGCTTGCGGCGCCTAAGCTGATTGGTGCCGCAAGCCTGGGAGGCGGGAGAAGTGAAGCAACCACGGCATGCTTGGGGAGGAAGCGGGGCAGGGGTGAGCTGCTTCACTTCTCCCGCCTCCCAGGCTTGCGGCACCAATCAGCTTAGGTGCCCCAAGCCTGGGAGGTGGGAGAAGTGAAGCCTAGGGCGTGAAACATCCTTGCACCGGCCCTGTTGCAACACTGTTGCATTTTGTAATAGGCCATAAAAGTGTGTGTGTCCTATGAAGAGTTACGCTGTAGAGTAACATTTTACTGACTCTGAGATTTCTGCATCAATTGTGCTTGGCTTTCAAGTTTGGAAAAAAATAAACAAACTGCCAGTCTTGCAAATGCTGCTTAGCTCTGAAAGTCATACAGGTTTTTTTTTTTTTAAATTTCACAGACCTGTACTTTGGTACAGTGATCCCTATGCAGCTCCATTTTCTTGTAGCTTAGCCAAGAATTCCGCTGAAGTTCAGGAAGCAATATAATGTAGTTCCCTCTCTTTCAGCCAAGTTGACTGTGAAGGGCTAATGGGAGTAATAACTTATTTTTGTCCCTTCCTCTTAGCATATGCACAATATGCCTCAGATGGCATGTGACCAGGATTCATCACTGAATTTGGTCCACCGGTTGGATCGTTAGCTTCCCCGGCTTGGGTCAGGTACTGACAGGGAGTCCGACATGAATGCTGATCCATTCCCCCATTTTTGTCCCTAATGACACCAAGTAGTACTGTGAATTACCAGTATAGCTGTCAATTAAACTTTCAAATGTACATCAGGCCTAAGAGGTAGTCATTTTTATGGGGGCCCTTTTCAGGCTAGAAAACATTTTAAACCATGCTAATTTGGGATTTTTTTATGAGCAAAAGGGCTTCATGACCTGGTCCTTTATCTTTAAAGGAGGAGCTGCCTGCAGTGCATACCATTGTGTAAAAGTCAATATTTACTGTATTACAATATTTAATTTTTATGATACATAAATACGTCCCTTGTATTTTCTGTATTCAGATCAGAAAATAACTATGGTACATTTAACTACCATGTGCAGTAAATTTTGGGTTTCTTTTGTTATGGCTGCTTGCAGGACATTTAAAAAATATATATCTGACTGCTTTAGACTTAATTTGAAGAACAGATTCCTCAGAAAAGTGTCTAAGTACAAACAGCATCATTTTATTCAACATATTTGCTTTCTATGTATCTTTGGGTTCACGCTGAGTATTGATCCAGTCTGGGCAAATACTGCTAAAATAATTATATGAATATCCACTTGCATTTTTAATAAATTAATTCCAGCCACATGGGCATCCCTTTTGTGATTGCTTTCTATGAACAGTTTAGTGAAGAAGTTTGCCGTCAGGAATGTTCATGAAAAGAGTTTAATATACACTCTTGTGTGACTTGTAACCAATCATGTGACCAGTGATCTATGTCAAATCTCAAATTTTGAATAAATCATTCTTGTAGCAACCTTTTGGAAACGAGCTTCCACAGACCATTAATTACTTGGTGAATAATTTTGAATAACAAATTCAAGAAAATTGTGATCTGCATGCAAACAATTTTCAAGTAGGAAATAAAAAACATAAAATGTGTTTGAATTACTTTTGTGAATTATCCACACAGCTCCGTTATTGACCAAAACCAGCTTATCCCCAACTACAGGGTTAGTGTAGCTATAGAAGTGAAATCTCATTATATTCTTCCAGGGATCAACAAAATTCTTGACTGATTTCTGTTTGCAGGTGGCTAGTGATGTAAGAAGTGGAGCTTTTTTCACATCTCAGACTGTCTGGGGTGGAGAGAACTGGTGTGACCTTATTGCAGTGACCTAGGTGGTATGCTAGATGAATGGAGGGGCTTATGTTGACTGGATGCCAGATGTAATGAAACTTGCTGTATTGTGTTCTGGTCACTGCTTGCAAATATTTCAGTGATTGTGGGTATGTGAGAGAAGGGTTTGGAAAAATCACTGGAAGAAGGGAGCCCCGAGGAAGAATGTATTCACACAAGATACTGTATTAGTATCCATGACCATTGTAAATGCCAGTGTCTCATCTGTTCGAAACTCACTTATACATGTTTGATCGATAGAAGTGTAATGTAGGGAGACACACTTCTTACAAGCCATGCCTGAGAGGTTCCTCACTCATTATAATTGTAAAAGGAAGGATTCATAAGGGTTGGGGGAGAGGGAGTGTGGGAATGAATATTGCTGTTACTAGATGTTTCCCTAGACGACATTGTTCCTGTGAACAAAGGGTGAGCTTTACCCAGTGGAGTTTTCAATTACAAATATGATTCATGGGTGTATGATGGGATCATGAGGAAATGGAGACATAAAATACTTTTTAGTCAGTTGATACGTTTTCAGCGTGCTTCCTTGCTGTGCCTTGAAACACTTCTCTGTGAACTGTGAAGGAGGAATGGAGATTATTCCTTAATGCCAATTTCATGTAAAGAAAAAATTTGTAACAGCAGTTTTCTCTCTTTGATTACACTGCTCTATAGCCAAAATGCTTCTGAAATAAATGTAGTCCAACTTTACTAATTCTGGGTCACTGAGAATGAAAATGATGCTTAAAATTGTTGATTGGCTCTAGTTTTCAAGATATGCTATTGGGTCAGTATATACGACCCTTGACTTGGGAATGGCGGAGGATAAGTGAGTTATAAAGGGAAGGGATCTCAATTTAAACCAGAAATGACTAAAATACATCTTTGACTGGATCTATGAATAAATCTATGACTGGGTTTGGACAGTACTTGCTTTTTAGGCCAAACAATGAATGATGCAATCTGAAGCTGGTATTGCGTCATACATGATATGAATTGCATCATGTTATTCCTAGTAGTCATGGATGATGCAATCATAACGAAGCTTACATCACTCTGCTGAACAAATTGCCCTATATCAGCTCTAGAAATCATACAGTGTCATGCTCTGTTATTTGTCAGTGTTTGATTTTGCAAAGGGACCCGTTTCTGTTTAGCCAAAGTGAGCGGAGATGCCTCGTACTTGTGTGAACAGTGCAGATAACTTCTGCTATGTTTGTGGTGAAGTGACTTTTGCATCACAAAAGCGCAGTATAACCACTATCGGTAAGAAAGCCTATCACCTTTATTTTGGCTGCAAAATTGGAGATCAGGACAAGAGGTGGGCCCCACACATATGCTGCAACACTTGTGCAACAAATCTTTGCCAGTGGTTGAACAGGAAAAGGAAATCTATGCCTTTTGCAGTGCCAATGATTTGGAGAGAGCCAACAGATCATACCAGCAATTGTTACTTCTGCATGGTGCCTCCAGTTGGGAAAGGTGTGTCAAAGAAGAAAAAGTGGACTGTGCATTATCCAAACATTCCATCAGCTATATGCCCAGTACCCCACGGAGAAGGACTGCCGGTTCCTGATGCACCAGAATCATTCTCACTTGAGTCAGATGAGGAAGAGGATGAAACTTCTGGTCCTGAACCATCAATGTCCCAGGACCCACATTTTCTCCCATCCTCCTCCTCTGAACCACACCTCATAAGACAAGGTGAACTGAATGACCTTGTCAGGGATTTGGAACTACCCAAGAGTAAGGCAGAGCTGTTGGGCTCCAGACTACAGCAGTGTAATCTCCTGGCAGGCTATCAGGGCAAATGGAGCCCATCAATGCTTGCAGAGTATTGCTGGACAGTGACAAGGGATGCTCCATTTAATGAATACAAGAGACACGCCAAGAAGCGCCGAGTAGACACTGAATGGGACTAAATTATGTACATAAAAGGCAAAAAACTATTATTTATATAACCCTTTTGCTGATTTTTAAAGTGTTCCATAAACAGGACAGGTGAAATATCATGTAAAGCAACCATAAACACATGAAAAGACCTAGGGTTACAGTTTATGATTAAAACTACTATCTACACAATATACATAGACATAAAATGTAAAAACTTAAATAGCTTAGAAACAGTAGCCAATCAGTTGTTTTAATTGTCATATTTGAATTCAGCACATCAAAATACATAATAATATCACATTTTATCTCTGAAGCAGATGACTTCTCAAAAACTGTAGACCAGTGTTATTCCAGCATAGCAACTTGACAGGGGACAAGTTTAAAAATAACCAGTACAAACGACCCAGTTGTTCTGCAAAGCTGCATGCATTGATAGCTAGGTAATAAAAGATACTATGCAGAAGAGCCATGAGCTTTCTGCTAAAGCACTCATTGGGGACTTTCCCCTTTCTGTGGCTGCTACAGCAGAGGAATACTGCATTTAAGGATATGCCAGGATAAATTTATCATTTTAATACAGAGAAAAATGATTGTCCCATGGTGATTATAGTGGAAGGAGAGTGCAATTTCAGCTTTGTGTCTTTGAACCTAAGAGTCATTTTCAGGTTACTTAGCCTTGACAAAATGCCATAATGCATAAATCATCATGATAAAGTATGAGACATTTTAGAACTAAGACTGACTATCTGTCAGTCTCTCTGTATCTCTGACTTAAAGGTAAATGAGTTGTGCAAGAGGCCTGGATTTTCTGGGTCTTAATACTCATCCCTGTTGAAAAATACAGACTAAGCTGAGAAGAGCACACATATGAAAGACCATAAAATATTGTAAATGCTATTTGTGCTGTGGTCCCCTCTAGATGTCTGGTAGTTCTCTGTGGGACCACAGGCCTGTACCATGAGCTTAGAGGCAGGTACTGTAGGCACTCTGAGAACTGGGCTCCACAGACTTCAATTGAGTGTTTATGGGAACTCACTGAAGAAAGTAAGAGGATTATTTCAGTAGGGGGTGCTAGAAAATAAAATACGCAAATAGCCCAGGCATGAGGATGTTAGCAGTTACAAACAAGTCAACCACTTGTTTGTCACCCACCAACACTTCCTCCAAGTGTATAAAATTAACTCAAGTTTGTCCTTCTCCTGAAGGCAATGAAGCACTTGAAGACTTCATTGGTTAGAGCTCAGGTCTTTCATCTGTGATGTCACTTTTGCAGTTGCATTCAACCTGCTTGCAAACCAGTGCAATATATTCTTTTGTTCTTTTGCTGGCTCCCTGAAAGTAATAGGCTGTTTTGCTTCCCCCTGCAGCCCAGCTGAGCCCTCTCTTTGCAGCCTGATCCCAGGCAGCTGTTCTTGCTCACATGCAGTCTCTAACTCTCTCCCTAACTTGATCCTCTCTGATGTCAGGATTTTACTTCCTTTTTCTGGTTTTCTGGAACACAGACTCCTCTACCGGCTGAATGTTGAACTGGGTAAAATAGTGCCCTCCACTGGTTAGGCTGGAGGAATGGTGGTAATGCCCTAGCATATTCATTACAATATGTTCTTTGGCTGATGGACTATATTAACTCTAGGGGATTTGACAAAAAAGAAAAATCTTACATCAATATTTGAAATCATAGGATAAACAGTAACAGGCCTAACACCTGTCTGTGGATAAAGTGATTACACAGTGTACTAAGTGTGGCAGATGGTCCATGTGCGGTATTTGTCTTGTAATATTTGCTGAACTTATCATGGAATTAATAGAATATTTGACAAATCTATTTTGACTAATTTTGTTAGAATTGCCTGAATTTAATATATGCTGCTTTTGTTTGTTTTTCAGACCTCTCAAGGTTTCTAACATTAGAAAGAGACAGGGTTGCGTTTCTGCGTGCCAGACCCAGTCTCCAGCACTGGTCCCCCTGATGGCAGTTTGTACATCCCTGTGAAACCTGCCAAGCTGGACGCCACAGCTTTGCACGACTGCACTTTGGCTGCCACTGTGCCCCCTTCAGAGCCAACGAACCATGCAGTCCTAGCCTGTAACACAGGCATCCATGAAGAGCACTATGTAAGTGAAGCAGTGGAAAATGATGTGCCGGACTACAGAGAATACAGAGATGCCTGCACCATTACCGGTATGCAATAAACTAGATTATTCTACCTCTTTCTTGAGATAGCTACACAATAGCTAAGTTTCCTTTTCCTTAATGAAACAACTGCTGACATAGCAGCTTCATACATAATAAATCAGTTACTATTCTAAAAATACTGTGTTTTCTCATCTGGGATATAGTGTTGAAGAGTTCTGAATCTTAAATGATTCCCAATCACAATACTATAAGAGAGTTAAGGTTTTGCAAATAGACCATAAATTTATTATTGTATAATTAATTATTGCAGTTACCATGAAAAAATCAGATTTGAAAGTCAGCCAATTTGGAGCTGAAGTTTAAAAACAAACCTTAAAATGAGGAATTAGCAATATTGTAGCTCAACATAAGTTCATTGCCGGAAATTATGGAAATACGTAGTTGCATTACTAACTGTAACTTGGCTCTCTTGTTAATGGGAAAGCTCTAACAATTGCCACATGAAAGAAATTAAGTTGCCGAATGTCTGATGCTGTTGCTATTGTGTTTACCTCTCAAAACAGCAACCAGAGGGAGGTTATACTCTGTTGCCGTCTTTGCTGTGTTAGCTCTGGTACTGTAGAAGAGAATGCATTTCCCCATAAAGCCTGAATTTCAAAGAACTAGTTATGCCATTTGTTCCTTGTATAGTAATGGTTGCTGTAACTGAACATAATCAATTATATGGACATCAAATTATCAAAGTTTCCGTTCCAAGACCTTTATTGGCAAAGCTTATGAGGCCTTATGCTCAACTTAATGGTATTTCTCTGTTTTGGATGTAATGTGATAACTGTTGAACACCAAATTTGAATTTGACAATGCACCGCTGGGCCCTGCTCTCCTGCCACACCCACAAATCAGCCAGAGACTTCTACATAGGTTCAATGACCTGTGCTCATTATTTACAGTGTACCTTCTCACCACTTTCTAGCTACCAGCAACTTCACTATTACAGCCTCAGGCACTGCTAGCTCCTGCAGCCAGCAGAGAAGAGCTCCTATTCCCTCTAATTCTCTGACTCCTTTTCCTTCTTTCCTGCCAGCCTTTATATAGCCCCTGGTTAACAAGGCCGGCAGCTGTTCTCCGTTTGCCAATCAGCCAGCTCCAATTCCCCTTTCTCAATTATAGCTGGCATGACAGAGGCCTGGCTCAGATTTCCTTAGCCAGCACCCTGTTATGAACCAGCGGGGTTCGTCCGGGAGAGTCTCTCCCCTTTATTCAGGTCATCCCCAGCATTTCGGGGGCGGGAGGGGAGTTCTTCATCTCCCACCCGCAGAAAGTACACTGCATGAGGGATGAATGCCCTTATAGCTCTGCTGCCACCCACAGGTCCTCACACCAGTCGCATCCCTGTGGGTGTCTCTTCTTCTTTACCCACTTTCTACCAGTAGGGGGTCGGGTTCTCGCAAGCCACCAAGCGGGGTCCATGTCTCCTCTCCTGTGAGCTGCGTTGTGGAGCTCTCCAGTTGCTCCTTTTTCCCCCTCTAAGGGGCTTGGGCTGGCCCTCTTCCCTGCATCTCCGTCCCCTCTTTCTACCCTATGTGGGCTCTGTTGTCTAGGGTTTCTATGTTCGCTTCCCTGAGGCCCCTGCTCCTCTTTCTCAGTGGGTCTTCTCAATTTAGGGCTCCCCACCTCCTTCTTTGGGGAACATTTCCTTTTCTATCTGAGGGGAGGGCCCCAGTCCATACCGAACACAATGGGGTACGGTAACCCCTCTATGGCCCCAACTCGCTTCTATTTAAATTTGCCCCACGCTTCTAGGGACACCTGGGCCATCGGGCAGTATTTTCTGTCCCCATAGATAGACTCCAGGGTCATCCATGCATCTGGAATTATCCAGTGCAGTTTTATCAGCCCCCTCTGGACAAGTGAGCAGCCTGAAGCCATATCCACCAGGCCGCTCTGGGGTTTCCTCCCCACCCTCACTGGGATGGTGGACAGCCTCTGCCCACTTTCCCACCCTCTAGCATTAGTCCAGCCAAAAATTTGGCGCAACCACATTCCATGTCCGGGCAGTCTCCCTTTTTGTGTCCTGGCCGCCTGTACTGCCAGCAAATGATTGCGCTGGCTCTACTGGGAGCTCCTCAGAGTTCCTCCTTCTTCCTCTCTGGGCCTTTTCCAGGGAGGGGTTCGCTTGGCTTCTTCCTCAACTCTGTCTCTAGAGGGTCGGCCCTCCCTTCGGGGGACTTCTGCCTTTGTTTATTCCTCAGTCAGCTTGACCGCTGCATTGACTGTACTTGCTGATGTCACCTGACCCAGACTCGGATGTTCTCAGGGAAGCTCTGTAGCAGTTATTCTAGGACTAGGGCATTCATTATTTCTCCCACCATTTGCGTCTCGGGCTTCAGCCAGTGGGTGGCCCAGTCCATCACTCTGTGAGCAAATGCCCGGGGCCGCGTGGCCACCATCCAGCTGGCCAACGGGAACTTTCAGCAGTATTTCTCTGACAGGCCGACCTGATCTAGGACTGCTGCCCTCACCGCCTCATAGTTCCGGGCCTTTTTGTCACTCAGTGCCATGCAGGCCATTTGAGCTTTGCCAGCTAGGTAGGGAGCCAGCCATAGGGCCCAGGTTGCCCTATCATAACTGTTGCCCATGGTTACCCACTCAGACATACCGAGGAATGCATCTGGGTCATCTGCTGGGGCCCATTTTAGAGTCCCAAGCCCCTTGGCCAGGTGCCATCCCCCATCACAAGACTCACCTGCTCTCTTATACAGAAGTGTAGGCTTTTTTGCTATTCTGCCAGGTTAGCAAGGCCTGTCTCTCACCCTGGTAGGACTGCTGGAAGCCTTGCAGGGCCTTCTGCATCTGCTCCTGCTGCTTTACAAGCCATTGCATGGTCTCCTTCATCTCTGGGCTGCCAACCACATCCATTGGCTTGGGAAATAGGGGGGCACACAGAGAATTTGTTGGGGAGAATGGAGGGATGCAAGGAGCCCCTGCTGTGTGCGGTGAGTTTGACCTACAGAAACTATAAAGTATGTAACACTCTAACTAGAGATTTTTTTTCAGATGAAATTGAATAATCTAGATTTGCACCACTATGTATTAAATTAGTTGGAGTAGCCTCCAGTGCCCTTGGAGTAACCTTCTCCTTCCTCCTAAAAGAAGTGAGTTTTATGAGGGTCTTCAAGTAGCCTTCCACTAATAACCATCAATCTCTGCCATCAAGCCCTTCGATATCCTTTTAATTTGATTCACATTACACTTTTTAAACCAATTTATTTAAAAAATGAAAGCCAGCATGTCATAACTTTCCTACTCAGGCCTGAACCTTAGAGTTCAGAACATGAGAAACTAGCATGAAACCTCCAAACTTAATTACCAGCTTGGATCTGATATCGCTGCCACCAGCCAGAGAATTCCAGTGTCTGGCTCACTTGGGCTCCCCAAAACCTTCCCTGGGGGACCCCAAGACTCAGATGCCCTGAGTCTCACTACAAAGGGGAATAACCCACTTCCCTTCCCCTCCTTTACCTCCTCCCAGATTTCCCTGCCAGGGGTATTCTAGGATATTCCCTGCTTCAAGTCCTTGAAACACAAGTACCGAGAGATCAAATCTCTCTCTCCCCTCACCCAGAGGGTATGCAAAGTCAGGCTTAGTAAATCTAACACAAAGAGATTTTCTCTTCCCACCTGTCTTTTTCCTCCCACCAATTCCCTGGTGAGCTGCAGACTCAACCCCCTTGAGCCCCCACTAAAAAAAAATCCAACAGGTCTTAAAAAGAAAGCAGATAGCTAAGGGTTAATATCTCTTCACCTATAAAAGGGTTAACAAACAGTGACCTGAAACACCTGACCAGAGGACCGATCAGAAAACAAGACTTTTTCAAATCTGGTGAAGGGAAGTTTTGGGTGTGAGTCCTTTGTTCTTGGTCTGTTCTCTTTCTGGGCTCTGAGAGTGACCACAGGAATCTCCAGGCTTTCTAATCTTCTGTTTCCAAATTCTAAGTACAAGGATAGTAAGACAATAGGTTTATATTGTTTTTTGTATTTACATGTGTGTAGTTGCTGGAATGTGTTAAATTGTATTCTTTTTGGATAAGGCTGTTTATTCATTTTTTCTTTTAAGCAATTGACCCTGTATATTGTCACCTTGATACAGAGACCATTTTATGTCTTTTTCTTTCTTTTTATATAAAGCTTTCTTTTTAAGACCTGTTGGATTTTTTTTAGTGGGGGCTCAAGGGGGTTGAGTCTGCAGCTCACCAGGGAATTGGTGGGAGGAAAAAGACAGGCGGGAAGAGAAAATCTCTTTGTGTTAGATTTACTAAGCCTGACTTTGCATACCCTCTGGGTGAGGGGAGAGAGAGATTTGATCTCTCGGTACTTGTGTTTCAAGGACTTGAAGCAGGGAATATCCTAGAATACCCCTGGCAGGGAAATCTGGGAGGAGGTAAAGGAGGGGAAGGGAAGTGGGTTATTCCTCTTTGTAGTGAGACTCAGGGCATCTGAGTCTTGGGGTCCCCCAGGGAAGGTTTTGGGGAGACCAAGTGAGCCAGACACTGGAATTCTCTGGCTGGTGGCAGCGATATCAGATCCAAGCTGGTAATTAAGTTTGGAGGTTTCATGCTAGCTTCTCATGTTCTGAACTCTAAGGTTCAGATCTGAGTAGGAAAGTTATGACATGAGTGGCAGCGGTGTGGAAAGATAAGAATCCAGAAGCCAGTAGGAATATTAATTTCTTTTTCTCTGCTAGGGCTTTTAAGCAGACAAAAAGGCTTTGGTTTTAAAAAGAGCCAGAGAGAATTTTTTTTTTCTGTTCTCTAGTTGCATTTTGGCTTGCATATTAAGCAAGGAACTATTAAGGTTGACAAAGGGTCTTTTGTGAAACTATAGCACTCCAATTGAGAGTCAAGTACCCAGGACAACACACATGCAGATAAAGTGGTTTTTCTGGTTTACTTTACATTTAAAAGGTTAGCTAGAGGAAAAAAAAGGCACTGTTGCTAGGCAAACCCCAGGAGACAGCAGAGAGCCAGCAGTTCAGACAATAAACACCGGAGGGCACCCCAACACAAGAGAACAGGAACCATGACTTCCAAGGCAAAACTGGGTGCAGAGGAACAAATCAAAGAGGCAGATCACAGGCGAGATATGGAAAAAAAAACTACAAGAGATGGAGCTGAGAGAAAGAGAAAGAGAGGCAGCCTACAAAAGAGAACAAGAAGACAGAGAGGCAGCCTGCAAAAGAGAACAAGAAGACAGAGAGGCAGACCACCAAAGACAGCTGGAACTCCAGAGGGAGACCTACCGGCAGGCCCTGGAATTAGAAAAGGCTAAGCAACAGAACACAGCCAATCCTAACAACCCCGCGCCAATGATTGTTCCACATCACAAGAAATTTCCCACCTACAAGGCAGGTGATGACACTGAGGCCTTCTTAGAAAATTTTGAAAGGGCCTGTCTTGGGTACAGCATCCCTGAAGACCAGTACATGGTATAGCTGAGGTCACAGCTCAGTGGACCCTTAGCAGAGGTGGCGGCTGAAATGCCAAAGGACAGAATGAACGATTATAAACTGTTTCAAACCAAGGCCAGATTCAGAATGGGGATAACCCCGGATCATGCCCGTCAGCGTTTCAGAACCCAAAAGTGGAAATCAGATGTGTCATTTCCCAGACACGCCTACTACGTTGGGAAAAATTATGAGGCTTGGATATCAGGAAACAATGTTAAATCCTTGGATGAACTGCACCTCCTCATAAAAATGGAGCAGTTCTTGGATGGTGTTCCTGAGGACATAACACGGTACATACAAGATGGAAAACCCAAAAATCTCACCGAGGCGGGGGAGATTGGAGCCAAATGGATGGAAGTGGCAGAAAGCAAGAAAGCTACTGTCAAGGGGAATGAATACCCCAGGGGGCACACAGACAATAAACCCTACAACCGAGGGCAGCCAAAGTCCCCACCTACAACCCAAGGAAAGCCACAGACGCCCTATTCTTCCACCTCACCAGTCTCCAGTAACTCACCTCGACCCAGTGACCAGTCAGCTGGAAGATGCTTTAAGTGTAATGAACTGGGACATATAAAGGCCAACTGCTCAAAGAACCCCAACTGGGTGCAAGCCATATCCTTGTACTTACAACTTGGAAACAGAAGATTAGAAAGCCTGGAGATTCCTGTGGTCACTCTCAGAGCCCAAAAAGAGAACAGACCAAGAACAAAGGACTCACGCCCAAAACTTCCCTCCACCCAGATTTGAAAAAGTCTTGTTTCCTGATTGGTCCTCTGGTCAGATGTTTCAAGTCACTGTTTGTTAACCCTTTTATAGGTGAAAGAGACATTAACCCTTAGCTATCTGTTTATGACACAGCAACTCTTTGAACTAACGATAGTTGCCAAACACAATTGCTCAGTACCACAATTGTATGCTGGATTTCCCAAGAGCGGAATTCTCACTCTTCAAAAAGGCCCCAGCTTCCTACAGTATGAAGTGCAGCAGCCATGACTACCAGTAGCACTGAGGCCGAAGCCAATCCTTTAGTCTCAGAACTGGCGTACTATGGAGCATGTAAAGTTCCTGTTATCATTTTTATTCCCCTACCACTGATGCCTAGGCTCGTTGAGGTATTTATATATAAGATGGTCTCTAAGCTTGACTGCAGTCACCCAAGGATTTATGTTGCAGCTAAACTTAACAGATAGACTAAGAACATTACAAAAACATGGAGATACTGCAGAATTTCTAGTAATAATAACGCATCTTGTATCTGTTCCAGGCATGTTCCCTCAGGGGGACTGTGAGATTTTAAGTCGTCGTCCTGTTTCTGACTGCATGCCAGAGCACTCCAGTTTTGTCATAAATAGATATCTTCTTGGTAATGATCCACAGAAGGAAAAGGATTTTTTTCTTTTAATAAAGTCCTCTTACAAGTTGAGGTCAATGTTTGGTTTCCCACCATGAGTTCTTTTAAACACAGCCATCTTTCTGGATTTCCTGTGGCTAAGACTTGTTTTATTCTCTGCCAAATCTGGTTTACTTGTTACTGCTACAAAATAGTTGGCCTTTTTTGGATCAGCTAAACAGAACGAGAAATTTTCTGCTGCATCCAGCGTAGGAGTGCCTGTTCTGCTTCCAAACACTTATAATCCTGTTTGTACTTTACGACTGGGATCTGTTTAGAAAGGCAGTTGTTTTCTAAATGTTTAATGAAATTGAAGGGTATAGACTGAGAAATTTTGAAATATTTTGCCAAATTCATTTTGCAAAGTCTGTACCTTGTTTTCAGATGGAAAGCAATTCGTATTAGCAGATGTTTTTCAGGACTGGCAGAGATGGACTGGTGTGGTGAAGTAGTGTTAATATGAACCTTAATATTCAGACCACCTGGCCTCTAATTATTGCTCCTCTGCTGAGCAGTAGCAGATTTTGAATCTGGGTTTATTCTAAGTGTACCTTGTTTTATTTAAACATATACACCACTCGTGGAACAAAGTTGGTCAATAAACAGCATGCAGGGCAGTCCCTTCTTTCAGAAATCTTAGCCCAATATCAATGCTTGGATCCTACTGATTCTGCCTCAAGAACTGACTCCAGTCAGAAATTGAGGTAGAGAGTAAACCCTCCTTGTAGCACAGCTCCCTCTGATAGAACCTCACATAACAAAAGTAACACCACCACAGAGAAAATCTTCCCATTTCCTTCCAGACCAAGAAAAAGAAAATGGAACACTATGTAATAGCACCAGCTGGTGACACCTAGCATAACATAATGTGCAATGGGGTTGGGGGGTGGGGTGGGTGGATTAACTGAAATTCTAGTCTTATAAATGACTGGTCCTGATAAGCATTGGTTCCTAGTGTAAATAGTATGCAGTGTGTGTATAGGAGACCTTGTTTTTTTTTAAAAAAACAAAGGTAATCAATGTCCATAGACTCTTCCTTAGAATTTTCTTAGTTAGAACCCTCCCCTGTTTCTGTTTACTGTCCCAGAATCTTCACACACCACAAAAATGATAATAGATTTGATAGTAAATTATACCCCATTTTGGATGCTTTTAAAGGAACTTTTCAAGTTAACTGGGGAAAGGGCTTTAGGCTTAAGAAATCTGTGTGATGTTTGTAGTAAACCAGAGCTGTATTTTATGAAATTTAAGGTTTTTGCAGTTTTAAAAAAATAGCTGAATAAAAATTTTATATTACATTTTTTCCACAAAGGTAGAATTCTCTCCTATTTCTGGAATCAAAATAACTGTAAGCACTTCCTTTCCCACTAGTAAATGTAATGTGTATGTATCCTCCAAGTGCCTACCTTCGTGGAAACCAAGCAAGATATAACTGAAATTATTTTGCACATTAGAATTTCTCAATAAGACTTCACGTGAGATCTCTCGCTCAGAGCGTCGTTAATGGGAGTTCTGTGGTATCAGTTCATATAATCAGTGAGAGATCCACAACACAAAAAGAGCAAAGAGTTGAAATGAAGCAATAGATTAAGGGTCTCAGAGAATTATGAGCTTAATTTGGGAAATTAAATCTGCTAAGAATGATTGCAAGTGCACACATGTATTTTAAAGGAGATGGGGAAAGCTTTTTGTTTTATGGCATGGGAACAGACCAGCACATCTAGAGGTGGAACCATTCTGCTTTAAGTGCTCTCATATTCCATAGCATTTAGGGCAGCAGCGGCAGTGGAAAAGCTTGCTTGTTGGGCATCTGGTTACTTTCTTAATCACTCCATCTCTGACTAAAGAAAATCCAAATGTAAAACCATAAAGCTGATGCATGTGGATTCATTTTCTTTTTTAATTAACGTTCACTGTGGTAGAACTCATGTAATGGTGCAGTAAAGGTCTAACCAATGGAACAGACCTTAGGAGTGAGTTGTAGAATGGGCTTTTATTTCTCTGACCCCCTTAATCAGCTGTTTTCTTCCCTTCCCCCTTTTTCATTTTGTATTTCCTTTTAGCCTTTGATTCTTCCAATTTTGTCTTTTTTCCTCCTTGTTCCATGAAATAGAAGTGGTTAAAAAAATTAAAAATTGGAATTGGAACAAGTGCTGGAACTCTGCTTTGGTGAAAAAGGTGCTGGAGCTGAGACCTGTTGTTGACCTCTGATTTTTATTAGTCTGTGAACTGTATCAGATCTATAGTTTCAAGAGCATTAATAACCAAACACATTAAACTTTATAACTTTTTGGCTTCTCTCCTTGTGCAATACAGATGTTTTTCTCCTGTCTTAGCTTCATGACATAATTTTAATTTAGTCCTTCATTGAATTACATTCTGCTTGAGCTGTCCTTGGAGGCTGTTCTACTATATCTGATATTTCAGCTGTTATGCTAGGTGACCTCAGCTGAGGAAGCAGAATTTCTTCATTGCCACTCCAGTCTCACTTTCACGAGTGCACTTAGGCCCCAGTTCACCAGTGCACTTAAACATATGCTTAGCTTTGTGCATCCATTGTTGCTAACTTGCGAGACTTGATCACAAGTCTTAACAGTATTTGGTGTTTTGCTTTAAGTCTCAGATCCTGGAAGCATGAGAGTCTTACCCAATTGCTGCTTTCATGTAGGGGAGAAAAAAAGTTGAGGGTTGACAATACGGAGCATGTGCTTAAATTCCATTGACTTTCATAGAAGTTAAATACATAATAAACTCGGTTGAAGTAAAGCACATGTGGAGGTACCTTGTTGAATCAGGACTGAAGTGCATAAATCTTATTGTGATGGGTGCTGACTGCAATTCTAACTTAAGTTATTACCTGCAGAATTTCATAGAGACAAGGAGGCCAAACTAAAATGTGAAGGTCAGTGTAAAAAGAGTGTGTGTGTGTGCGCTTTTGAATTTGTGATGACCATTTAGGTATAGTGAGACTGTCAGAACCAAATTGAAATAAATATAATTTTTAAATCTTTTTTTTTTTTTAGGGAAAGTGAGCCATGGTTATCCAAAAAATGTTACAGAATAGCCAGTTATCCTGTAAGCAGCAGTTGTGTTCAATTTGAAAATTAAATTCAGTCACTGAAGTATGTAATAGAGGACTTTAATGAAGCTTTCACTGAAAAACTCAAACACAGCCTTAATTATAGAGTTTCTACTGACAGCACCCTAATAGGGGTATGACTAATACAGGCAAATAGGACTGGTGGAATTAGACTTTAGTGCTGATACTGGCTTCTGGATAACAGGACCATCATTGTATAGCAGGGAAAGGATAATCTGTTACTATCTGTATGTGCTTTCTCTACTTGCTCCATTATTCTTCTCACTGTGTATTTGCCTGCTTTTCTCTCTTGTCCCCTCCTGCCTCAGATGAGTGATCAGAGATATAGCTGTGGATGTAGCACCATCTAGTGTAGTTTTATCAAAGAAGAAATTATAAATTCTATTTGAGAATTACCATTGTTCTTTACACTGTAGTTTTAGCACAAGATTAAATATTTGTCGTTGGCAGGTGCTGGATGGAAAAAAAATATCTTGGGGGAAGCTTCTTTACCCTTTCCAATTTTTGCTGCCATTTTCCAGAGACAAAGAGCCATATAATCTTGGCAAGACAAAATGGAGTGTTGCTACTAGAAATGTCAGTTGCTATTTACTCCAATTTTGCAAATTGCAAAAGTCTTTTTATTCCTCTTGCTTTTGCCTGCCCATCAGTAGCTGTCACTCAAATCTATCCTTCCAGAAATGGAGATTCAGACTGGCTATGGACACACACAGCTCAGACTATATTAGGTGGCAGAAGGAAAAATTTTCTCATTGCATGTCTTCCATGGGGGTATTGGGTTTTCTCTGTTACGTGTTATGACCCAGGCATCTATTGCTGCAGGGTGGCAGAGGGCACAGCACAGGGATGCATCAGGGTTACAGGGATCCCCTGGGTCTGGCATATATATATTAGGTCATCATAAAGTATCATGTAAGGTCTCAAATGATCATCGTAATCGTTGCAAGATATATGTACAGAAAATATGTAAGGAGTTACATATATACAGTGAGAACTATGTTCTTGAGGTCTGTGACTTGGGAATGATCGCCAGAAAAGGTGAGAAACGGATTTCTTTCGGGCAAGAGCTGTTTGTCTGTCTGTCCACATGTAAATTGAGTATTGTATGGTTCACAGTGGGACTCATTTACAGCCTGAGCAAAATGCTGGTCATATGACTGGAAAACGCAAGCAGTAGGGGTTATCCAATGGGTGCACACAATGGATATTTGGACTATAACTGTAGAGACAGAGAAAAACTTAGCATTGTTCCACTGAGAAGGCAAGAAGACACAGCTTGTTTCATGAACAGACAATCACAGCCAACCCTGCTTGTAATACACTGGAAGGATTTAGGGTAAACTTTTGCTCTTATGAAATGACAATGTCTTTAATGGTTAAGTTAGGCTCCAGTATGCATATTATAATTTTATTTGATATAGCCCTTCGAAATGATAGCAAGCAGAAATATTGGAAACAATCTCTGAACTTTGTTTAATAAACTTATACCTTCTTTCTCTATAAACAGGTCTGAGTGCTGGGCATTAAGCAGAGGTGTGTTGTATAGTGTAACTAGTAAGCTGTGGTGTACTGTTCCTTTGTGAACAGAAGATCTGGAAATTCTGGGAGTGTCCAGGGGATCAGGTGCTGGACACTCCAGGGGGGATGCTTGGAGTGCCCAGGGGTTGAAGTGTGCCTACCATTAACTTGAGAGAGCCAGACCTCTGCAGGATCTGAAGACAGGTGTGTGTGTGTGTTGCCAGTGGCTGGAGGTGTTGAGGAGCTGATCCCCAGCAGGCATGGACAAGTGCCCCCAGGGAAGCATTACATGTGTAACTTTTTTCCTAGCCATCTTTAATTCCTTATCTCCAGTTACCTTCATGGTGTTGATTAAATGTTCAGTCTTGTTCCTCAGGTCTGAGGGTCCCTCTACTTAGAATTACTCTGCCATGATATATTGTGTAATCTGGAGAGCACAGCTAATTAAGATGATATGGGTTTGTTTCGTTGGGCTTCACTAACCAGAGAGAGGATAAATGAATTGTGATTTAAATTGTCATTTCCTCATCACTATGCATGATTCACTCATTATCCTAATTTTCACTTCTGCGAACATGCACAAAGGTACTCCTTACCTCTTTGACTGTCACTGATTCTGAGAGATTGACATTGTGAATGATTTGAACATTTCTCATGGAGATGAGCTATTTTGAAGCTTTTTTTGTTCATATTTCATGCCTTTCACAGAATGACTCACCATCAGAAGAATTTTTTTTAAGGTTACATTGATGGAAAATTATATACTGAAATCTAGTTCCAGAAATCCCTTTAGTCTCTGCAATAGGAGTTTTTTCTGATTAAGAACTTCAGTATTTGTCACAATAGTTTTTGAAATTCCGCAAACTTCTAGTAGTGGTGGTCATTCTCTTGCAAAGAGAATACAGCATGAAGCAACTTTTAAAATGTTTTGTAAAGGTAGGCAGATATTAAGTATTAGGCTGAGTACCAAATGAAATATAAATTCCTCTAGCTAATCAGAACATATTTAGAAAACAAAGGACCAAATACTTAGAAATAGTATAGTAAGCTGTAAGAACTGATTGATTGACTTTCATGAAAGATTGAAAAAAGTTAAGAAAATATTATGTCCCTTCCAAGGACACAGAGCTGGTCAAAAGAGGAAAAGATTTACAAATGTTTTTCAAAAATTATTAAAAAAAAAAATTCTACAAACTCTGAAGCTGGTCACAAACAGGAAAATTTCACACAAACTTTGTAACTTATTTCATTTTATTTTCAGTTTTTTCAAAAAATTTGATTTTTTTTAAAATTGAAATTTAAAACATTAAAATTAATTCTATATAAGAAAAAAGGCTGTTTTGTTGAACTAGAGTCATTGCATCCATATAAACCAGTGAAAAATCGGCAGGATTTAGCAACAGTTTTGATGTTGATGCAAAAGGAGAGGTATAAAAAAAAAAAAGCACACCTAAGATGTGGGCCAGTGAAGATGACAGAAGTTCTCAACAGACAAATTTGGATACAAAAAAATCTTTCTCAGTTTTTCTTTTATATATGAAGAAAGGAATAAAACAAGAATAAAGCGGAAGTGAATAAAGCAGATTCCACATGTACAGACTATTTCTGCCCCGATGACACAATCTTCTAGGTTTAACCACTGACTTCCTTGGAAAAAAGTCGACACACCCTGCTCTCAATAATTTACAGTTGATATTTTATTCCATGCACATGTCAAGTACCTGCAATCTTTCTTTTCCAGTTTTCATTTTCTGTCTGTCTAATATTTGCTATTTGAGAGTTAATGGAAGACTGATTTCAGTTTTCAGTCTTATTCACAGAATTCTACAGCATAGAAATTGGCAACACAGCTGCCAGAATACCTGAATCTTGTTATGGAAAGGCTATGTTTGTGATTTGACAGGAAAATTCAGGTTCCATGGCCATTCTGATTTTGGTGCTTGTATTGAGACTGGCAGTAAGGATACTAATCAGTGCCACATTATGGTGATGACTTTTATGACATGGACAGGAATCCATCAACTTCTTTCATAGAGGCCACAACATACCCATCTGGTGGCAATAACTTAAATTTCTCTCCTTCTCTGCATTGGGTTATGTTCTTGACACCCTTTTCTTCTGCCTTTACACGTTTTCTCTAGCCAATATCATCTGCTTTCATGACTTACCATTGCCTCATCTCTGCTGACTACTTTCAAATCTACCTCTTACCCATCTCTTCACTTCTGCAAATGAAACTCTCTCTCTAGTATCATTTCTAGGATGGATGTTCAGCTTCCAGCTCACACTAAACATAGTATAAATGAAGTTCTTCTCTCACCTGTCCTTTGCTATCACTGTCAATAATTCCACCATCCTCCTTGTTACCCAGGCCCACATCCTAGGTGTCCTTTTTTTTTTTTTATACCTCTCCTTTTGCATCAACATCGAAACTGTTGCTAAATCCTGCCGATTTTTCTTTTGTAGTGTCTACAAAATTTGCCCCTACTGTTAAAATCTTGGATGAATCCTCTGTCATTTCTTGGCTTGACTACTGGAGACCCCTCTTCTCTGGCCTCCCTGATTCTCTAATTGTTGCCTTCAAGTCAATCCAACATGCTGTAACTAAAACTAATCTTTTTGCTGACAGCTCCAGTTACATCATTCTCCATGTTTGAATCTCTGCATGGATTTCCTGTCTCTTTCCCAATACAATTTAAAACTTCTCATTCTTGCCTTTTAAATTCTGTTCCTGTTCGCATCTCATCCACCATGGCCCAGCTTGCACTCTCTGTTCTGCCACATCAATGAAAATCGATGGTTCTCTGATAGTCTCCCACATGGTCTTCTTATGTCTTCTTATGCCAGCCGCTTCATCCCCCACTCTGGCATTTTGAGTGCAGAATGTGGGGGCCTGCAAGGATTCTAAAAATTTAATACTGGCCACTCCAAGCTTGTATTAAATTCCCAAGGTTACAGCTTATTGCTGACCTTGGATTGGTAAATGCTGCCACCACCCAAGTACAGAACCCCTTTAAGAGCCCAGGAAGGCGCACTTGGGAGTTCCTTCCTGTGGGGTACCCTCGAGCCTGTTCACCCCCCTCTGGGGAAGAGCTGAGAAAGAAAGAAAAACAAAGGAAATCAGCTGTTGCCACCAGCTAATTTAAACATTGTGCACAAACCTCTCAGACACAAAAAATCCAATTCTGTTCTTAAAAAAGATATCTGGAAACTCATGCTACTGCCAGATATAAAAATAAATAAATAAACTTCAAGGATTAAGCATCAAGAATAGCTTTCTTGAGATCTAGCTTAAAGGTTACAAGCCAAACAAAAGCACTTGGGGTTAGCATAGAGAAATCCACAAGCCATAAAGAAATAAAAGGAATAAACCTAATCGGGTCTTCCTAAACATTTCCCAATCTACTTACATATCTGGGGTTTTAAATGAGTAGTTTCTAGGTATGATACTAACGATTTTTCATACCTGGCCCAAGCTTTATACATCATGTCTCTGCCCTGTCCCCTCTCTCCGGGAGAACCATAACTGACAGACAAAAGGGGAGTTGTTTTTCAATTTTAAAAAGTTCTAGCCTTCTCACTGGCTCTTCTGTCCAGGTGTCCTCTCACTTCGTTTTGCTTATGCATAGCAGTGAGACTTTTTAACTCTTTACAGGTAGAGCAATAGAGAACATCTACTAAGAGGGATTTTATAGCTAGCTGGGTGTCCATAAAAGGGAGCTGCTTCCCCCTCGCCTTTGCATTTATCACAAGCACATTGGTTTGTGATTCTAAAAATTCATTGAGCATCTTCTTAGAGGGCTCTGTTTGATAATTTGTAGCATAAGTGAAGCCTAGAAACAATAGGATAATTACTTTTAGGATTGTGTATATTCCGTTCTTTTATCAATAATACCTCTTGCTTTTTTTGACAGACATCCTTAGTCTTAGTCTTGGCTGTTTAGGTTTAGAAAAACCCAATGGATAAAGAAACTATTTGTTCTTGCTGCTGTTACATTTTGGTTTGCCAGCAGACAATGGATGTGTGAATGGCTTTTGTTCCTGCTGTAGAAGAATGGGCTTTGGAAGCAATATTTACTTTTGCTTCTTTTGCAAAGGAAATGCAGTAATGTGGTTCTCTTTGGCAAGGTGGAGGGAAATGTTAGCATATGGGGCAAAATTAAAACTATTTTATGGAGAAGAATACAATAGGGACGTTACCATTTAGTGTGAATGTTTTATTACCATGATCTGATCTAAATTTTGTGTGTCCAAAATATGAAAATTCTGGGATATTTTAAAGAAACTTGACATTTAAAGCATGGTGATTGTAAGAACATAAGAACGGCTGTACCAGGTCAGACCAAAGGTCCATCTAGCCCAGTATCTGTCTACTGACAGTAGCCAATGCCAGGTGCCCCAGAGGGAGTGAAGCTAACAGGCAGTGATCAAGTGATCTCTCTCCTGCCGTCCATCTCCATCCTCTGACAAACAGAGGCTAGAGACACCATTCCTTACACATCCTGGCTAATTGCCATTTATGGACTTAACCACCATGAATTTATCCAGTTCTCTGTTAAACACTGCTATAGTCCCAGCCTTCACAACCTCCTCAGGTAAGGAGTTCCACAAGTTGACTGTGCGCTGCGTGAAGAAGAACTTCCTTTTATTTGTTTTAAACCTGCTTCCTATTAATTTCATTTGGTGACCCCTAGTTCTTGTATTATGGGAATAAGTAAATAACTTTTCCTTATCCACTTTCTCCACATCACTCATGATTTTATATACCTCTATCATGTTTCCCCTTAGACTCCTCTTTTCCAAGCTGAAGAGGCCTAGCCTCTTTAATCTTTCCTCATATGGAACCCTCTCCAAACCCTTAATCATTTTAGTTGCCCTTTTTCTAAACCTTTTCTAGTGCTAGAATATCTTTTTTGAGGTGAGGAGACCACATCTATACACAGTATTCGAGATGTGGGCGTACCATGGATTTATAGAAGGGCTATAATATATTCTCAATCTTATTCTTTATCCCCTTTTTAATGATTCCTAACATCCTGTTTGCTTTTTTGACCTCCTCTGCACACTGCGTGGACATCTTCAGAGAACTATCCACGATGACTCCAAGATCTTTTTCCTGACTCGTAGCTAAATTAGCCCCTATCGTATTGTATGTATAGTTGGGGTTATTTTTTCCAATGTGCATTACTTTACATTTATCAACATTAAATTTCATTTGCCATTTTGTTGCCCAAAATACAAAATATTGTAACACATTTTAACCTATAAAAGGGGAAAAATATAAAAAAACAGTTCAGTTCATAGGAATTGAGAATATCATGAGCTTTTAACATTAGCTCAACCTTTTACTTCCTGGTGCTAGCTCTGATTGGAGCTCTTTTATGAGCCAACTTGTTCCTCCATCTTGGCTCCTCAGAATGTTTTAAACTGCCATACTTGAGTAGAATTCTCTGCCAGCAAAGATGACACACTGAAGGGACATTTTCTAACACCAGGGAAATAGGCTATGTAAGAGAGGGGAATTCTGACCCCTTGTACATACACCTTATGGTAGTCCTTAATTAAGTAAACACAACTAGTTTTCCTACAGAACCCCTGCCTAATTTAGTGCCAAGGGTGGATGCAAGAGAAGAGTTGAATTAAAGTTGCACGGGCACCCATAAATCTGACCACTTCCTAAAAATAATCATTTAATGAAGTTCTTTGTATATAATTACAGATGTTTATAAATTATTATATAATACAGTATATCTGAAAATCAATTTTGTGAATGAGTTCTCACTCCATTTCTGTTCCCAGCTAGTGTTCCTAATTCCCATTTTTGTATTAGTTTTGTTATATGCAGTGAATCCATAACTGTGCCACATTTGCATTAAACTGTGAACAGTGTGAAGTTCATTTAACGTTTTATGTTGCATGAGACTGGACTTTAGCCTCCATGCAGTAACACTGCTCTACAGAGCAGCTTGCTTTTAATGAAATGAAAATTTCAGCGCTAGCTCACTGAGTTTTCAGGTATGGTTTTGAGTTTGTAAACTTAACTGGTTCCTTTTAAAAAAATACTTTGTTATTTGTTGGCCTTAGAATATATAGAATAACTTTTATCCAAAGCTTGTGTTACAATTATTTTGTTGGAGTGAGGATGAGATGGGACAGGGAAAAACTGGTTGGGAAACTGAATAAGAGGCTCTATGCAGAAGAATAGCTGTGAATTCACCCAATCCCTCACTTTCTCTAATAACCTTTTCCTCTTCACAATCTTTCTTTCCTTGCAAGAGGCCTTCTTTTTCTTATACCTCACCGTTTCGTGTCTCTCTGCGCATCCCTCTGCGTATGATTTTCCCCTTTCTGCCTCCTGTTCTTTTTACTGCTTTTGGAATATTAGTGGTTATACAAGAAAAGGGAGAGTAAGAAATTATGACAAGATTTTATGAAGTTCTGATTCCTGTGTGGATAATGCAGGGTTGTATTGATACAGATCATGATCCCCATTATTCTAAAATTGGTACAGAAGAAAGGAAAATAATGTAATACGGCCAGTTCTTTTTCCTGTTGGCATATCTGTTTTTACAAGGCAAGTAATGATCATATGTGCAGATAGTGAAGCAATTAATAGATTAGTGTCTAGCATCTACTGCTGCCCCGTAGATTTGATGTGGATGCAATAGGTCTGTGTAAGCTGCTGGACCTGCTGGGAAAGGCAAAAATCACACTTCAAACAATGGCACAGTTCTCTTCTGAATGCTTTCTTTATTAACAAAGATTCAGAACAGCACAACACATCCCCATACTTGCCCCCAAACATAACAGATCTGCGGGAGACCCAAGGCCTGCTTCCAGATCAATATTGGTCCCTTTCCCCAACCTGCAATTTCCAGGCATCATGGCTATATTGGGGCTGTGGTGCCAGAAACTCTCCTAGCCCACCACAGTCTCCCCCTCAAAGGTGGTGGTAATCAGGATCCACAGAAAAGACAACACAGCCTAGTTCTGTATTGTTTTGATGGTGTTTGCCCACTCAGCCCTAACCCTCCCTATCTCCAGCCAGACCTCTACTCAGATAGCCCTGACATTTGCGAAGTGCCTTTCAGAGTGGCAGCATGGGGTGCCAAAGATCTGACTGACTCTAGCAGCCAGGCAAAGAAAACTGGTTTCCAAATAATTTATGCCATGCAACTGCTCAAAAAGGTGTCTTGGGAGGGTGAAAAAAAATTAAACAGGCAAGTACCACAGACTGCTAGACCTACTGAACTGATGATAGGGGTATACCCTGGACTTTCTCCTCAAAACATAACTCTGTGGTATCTGAAAACAGATAATCACTATGCTCTCAGATGAACTCTCACAGGAAACTAAGACAAAAACAACATATCACCTCTGCGTAAACGCTTTTCACAAAATGATCACTCTAACTATATCTTACCTATAAGTCCCTCCATCCTCAAAGGAAACCTGCACAGCACTTTCAAAAGACAAGCCTGAGAGCTTAAATTCGTAACTTTGCTAGACACTAAAAATCATGGTCTAATAAAGACACTGGTTTTATGCCTTATTACAACAATCTAATCCACTAGCTCCCCTTTTTTGTCCTACGACTACAGGGGTGTCAATGGGCCGCTTCACCTTGAATGCTCCCTTAGAATATGTGCTAACTACATATGCCAAACTAGCCCTTGGCTCTTACATTTAGCAGTGCCACTTTTAGTACTTTTCCCAGACCTGAGGAAGAGCTCTGTGACGCTCAGAATCATGTCTCTCTTACCAAGTTGGTTCAGTAAAAGAGATTTCCTCACCCACCTTGTTTCTCTATAATTTTTAGTTCATTTACAGTAAGCCTGTTTAAACACCAGGTGGTGATATTTATCATCATGATATTCAGTAGTCAGATAGGAAATGATTTGAACCCTGAACTAAAGGGAGGAAAAGATATGGCTTGTTCTTGTTTTGTTAAATAGGATTCAGAATATTTTGAATCTGAATTAAGGAGTAGCCTGAGATGAAATGACTGATTTATTCTCTACAAGGGGTGTCTGCAATTTCTTGGTTATAGCAGGGATGAGTTGTGCTCTGTTACTGAAATCTTTTGAGATACCACCGCAGGATATATGGTGCTCTATAAATGTATTTTTCTGTGTCTCTGCTGTTATTTCCAAGCAACCAGGGGTTCTGGGAATCCTCAGCTGGAAAATCTTAAACAACACACCGCACCACACAACATTTTCAGAGAATTAAAAAAATGTAACAAGCTTACTCTCCAGCCACTTTATCTCTTGGAATAGGGTCTCTACATCTTTGTCTACACAGTGTGGCACCTACCTGTATATCCCCTTTCTCCTCCCATATACCTCAGTCTTGGCCTGGGCAGAAGGAGTTTCTTCATGTAGTCTTTCTCCTCTCACATTATTTTCTTTCACTTCCCCTTGCCCTATTTTAGTAATTACCTATTCCAGCTGTTCTCACTCTGGCCTTGTGGAGAGCAGCCTGGTCATATGAAACTGGCTCTAGGTTCTTGTGCTCAACTGCTAAATGTCACTAAAAGAAAACTTAAAATATACATTTAATATTTTCCATGCTGCAGTTCTGTAATTCCCCCAGGGATGTGTCACAATTGGGCAGGGCAGAAGAGGATGGGGATATCCAAGAGACTGAGAGTTTGGGACAAGGGAGGAAGTTTGTGTGATTTTGAGCATGGATAGCGTATAAGACTTGTATTCTAAGATGTGGTCCATGCTATGAAAAGATTTCAGAATGATTGCTTGAATTTCTAATTAACCCCTTTCTCTCCATTCTCATTTCTCATGATCTCTCCCCTCTAGTTTTTCCTTCCATGCCTTATTTTTTTTTCTCTCCCTCCTCTTTCCACTGCCCCCTCCCATGCTGTTTAGCCATGCAGAGATTAAGCATACGTCCTGAAAGACCCCATCTGACTCCCCTGTTTTCATCTGGTGGTCCTTACAGACTGTTAAGAACCAGATCATTGCTGTTCCCCACACACTGCTGCCAGAATGTCCTATCCAGCTATTAAGAGCAGGTGTGGAGAAGGCAGGAGCTCATCCCGTTACATGCCACAGAAGTGATGGAGATTGGGAAAGCTAGTGGTGACAAATTGCTGGAGGTGGAAGGAGGCTGGAGGAGAACTTGAATAGTCTGCTGGAGGACTAGGGGATAGTGTGGGGAGAGCTGTTGGCAAGAAAGTAGGGGAATGCCTGGGCACCCTCTCCCATTCTGCCTCTGTTCTTTTCCATTCTCTTTTGTTTCCTTTCAGTCCATGTCTCCATTCATTCTGTCCTTTTTCTTTAGCCCCATCTCCTGCCTACTAGCAGGACTCTGTGGATGCTGGCTTCCTTCTCCTTCACTCTACCACAGCTGCTCCATGCTAAATTTGTTCCAGCTGGGGAAGCACAGGGACCAGAAGAGAAGAAGCAGCCTATGATCCCAGTGCCACAATAGCCCATCCAGTGTCAAGAAGGAGGAATTTCAGAGGAAACCGTGCTCAACACTTGCAGCACCACTAGATGAATGATTTTCTGGTGGAGTTGTATGAATTCATGGCATGGAAGAAGGGGTGCTGCATGTGTGTACATCATAACTACTGCATGGAAGCTTTCAACTTTGAAAGAGACAAGCCTGAATAATTACAGAAATAATGTGAGGCGAAAGGTGTCAATAATGGAGACTTCTGCAAAATGCAAGAGACTTAGCAGCTCTCAATTTCTTGTGATAGTACTTCCTCATACTTTTTATTTTTAAAGTAAGGCCATGTCTACGCCACCACTTATGTCTGCAAGACTTATGTAGCTCAAGAGTGTGACAAAGCAGCTTCCCTGTGTGACATAAGTTTTGCCAGCATAAATGGTCTTGTGCACAGGGCTATGTCAGCAAGAAATCATCTCCCGCCAACATAGCTACCGCTGCTCGTGGAGTTGGTTTTATTATGTCAACGGGAGAGCGCTCTCCCCTTAGTATAGAGTGGCTACACAAATGGTCGTCCAGTGGCGCAGCTACATTGGTACAGTTGTAAGCTCACTCGTGTAGACACGGTTGAATAATCAGCCACACATGGCATAGGTACAATGAATTCATGATTTGGTAAACAAGAACATTCTCTCACTAAATAAATGTGGTTATGGTGTCTTTAAAGTTTACTTTCCTTTTTGAGGTCAAGTTACAGCAGAGAATCACACATTTTTAATCGCTATAAGGATCCCAGAAAGTTTTATAGGATGTACCAAGACAGTCTTCATAATATATGGTCCAACTTTATTTTCTTGAACACCGTTTACGGTAATGTTCTATTGAATAAAGTCATTATTACAGTAAGATGTTTAATCTTCATAAAGCTAAAGAAAAAGTGATAATTTAGGCTAACAAGAAAATTACAATGGAGAGTTTTGATTCCCAGAAGATATCTTGGTGAGTCCATAATATAGCAATCTGATCTCATAACTAAAAGTTATTTGAAGTGATCAGGGTAAAGAAGAGAGAAGTATTTTTGTTAATGAGTATTTGTGATGTGCTTCTAGAGAGTTACTTTTGTAATCGTAAATGTATGCTAAAGTTTCCTGTTTTTCTTTAAGTTGAGTTGTGGGGACTTCTGCAGTAGGAATAATCCTAATCTTTTGGCGAAGGAGACCTTAAATGAAATTGGATGTGCCTACATTATACATCATAAAAGAAAACTAGTAAATATTTGGTGAAAAACAAAGAAATAGATGGAGTACTAGAACCATCAGTGTGGTTTAAATGGTGTAAAATTTTTGGGAACATGCATACTTTCTCCAGCTGTAAACTGCTAGAATTTTTACTCTTGTTGATCCAACAGTGTTGGGTGAGAAATATCCCAGGGATATAGTTTAAAGCAGCTCTGTATTCATAGCTCTATAAACCTATACATGTACGTTGGTGGTTTTTGCATGTGATAATACTGGGTCACATTATCTGTCGCTGATTACTTTAAAACATTTTTTCCCATAATCATGTTTTCATTTTTCTATTTAATTTGACAAAATGGCTATGCCACATCAGAAACATATAGCTTGAATCTTTTTTTGCTGCAAAATCACATTTGCTGATAAAATGGCTCCTTCCAGCAAAAAGGTGGGTCCATTTTCACTTGATATGTTCCCTCCCCCATTTTTTTGAAAAGGAACTAAAGTATTAACTTTTCACACATGTGATAATTTTCCCATTTGTAACAAAATCTAGGACCCTAAGATTTTGAGTATTTTTGTTACTTTTCCGCTTGTTGTATGCAAATGTTTTGCATAATTCTACAGCTACAGCACCTTTTCTTATCAGAGGGAGAGATTAAAGAATCTAAATTATTTTTAAGCCTACAATAAATCACCTCCCATTGAGGCTAGTATAAAAAACATAATAACAGGGTTGCAAAAGGTGAGTTTAATGTAGACTAGTGGGTATTTTTAGAAATTCCTCATGGGATCCTCCTGCAATCAAATAGTTATAGCTGCCAATATGTAAAAGAGAGCCTCACGTTTTTGCCAGTAATTGAAAGAGGCAGCCAAGCAAGAAAGAAATATCCTCATTTACCAGAGTGATTTCAAACCTTCAGAGAAATTTTGTTTCTCCACCTAACTTAGTCTTCCAGCAGGACTGGAAGAAGCTGAGGCCCTAATTTTGCAACTTTATGCACATGGGCTGCCCTTTGCACTTGCAAAGAGCCTCATAAAAATCAGCAGGGTGTGCATGGCTACGAGTCCACCTATATGGATCTCATGGCAGAATTGGGGGCTGGTTTTCTATTTACTTAACTTTGTCAATGCAAAGTGGAACATCTGATGATGAAAAATAACAGGTAACAGTAAATTCATTGGAGCAGTCCAGTGTATGTTCCATATTCTAACTTCTCTCAACAAACTTTGGACCTAGTGACCATATAGGACAGAGAACTTGTAAGCATCTGCTTAAATACATGGCCTGACTTTGCTGAGTTCAGGTCTCAGGTCTTGCACCAGGCCCAGTGCTCCAGTGTGCGTGTCTCTCTCTCTCTCTCTCTCTCCCCCCTCCTCTCGCCTCCCCCCCTTTACAGTGAGAGCTGGTAAAAGTTTCCATGCTCAAATGCAGTGCTGAATGGATGGTCCAATGTAGAGTGGAGGATTGCCGGTTTACAGAGTTTCATAGTGGTTGATGCCATCCTGCATAGTGGTTGCAAAATTTTGTGAGAAGCTAATTTCTTTTTGTGACATAAGCATAATAATGAGCTAGTCTCTATGCATTGTCTTTTTGGCCTATTGTGAACAGTAAATATGTTGGCTCTTGTTAAACACTAGAAATGTGGAAGAATCACTCAAAGATTTGTGTCTGAGTTTGACCTTCCCTTCCTCTCCAAAGTTTAGCTTAACATATACAGTAGTTTCGGTTGTTCGCAAGTGAACACATATTGTCTAAATGAATCAAACCATACAAACCCTTTCTCTGAAACAAACTGATTCATAGTGGGCATATCTCTAAATGGGTGTAGTGCATTTATATGTGCAATCTTCTCTGTGTGCGCAGTAGAGCTTGGCACTGTTTCTGGAATGACATATTTATGTGAACTAAAATGGATAAGCAGCATGTCCTATCAGTAGCCTGGTTTTACTTAAGCTTGTGGATAGCAGGGTAATTCAGATTGTTTGATGGCCGCTCACCTTCACATCTTCCACCCTCTGGTAGCACATCCTTGCCAGCTTCAGCCTTATGGTTAAAATCAGAGGGATTTTTTGAAAATGTAACCTTGGAGATTAGGAGAAAAACAAAACAGTGAAGAACTAAAACGTTATTTGGAAAATAATCAAATGTCTCTTTTATATCTTTCTTTCCCGATGGCTTGTAGAGAGAGATTCCAGTGAAAAGCTGTCTGTTACTAGCTTGGAGGGTTGCATCATGGTGATGAGGTCACTTCTGCCTAACAGGGTTGCTTTATTTACAGTAAATTGTGAAGTGAGTCACTGCCCTACCAGTGCCAAATTCTGAGAGCTTTAGCATTGGTTAAAGATAGAATTCAGGGGCCAAAAATTTCATATGTACACAGCATGTTAGCAGTTCATTAAGCAGTGTGCAGAAAAGGCATGTGGTAAAACAGATTTTGGTAATCCTCACTGAGAAGGCAGCTCTGTGTTCCAACTTCCCATTTTCATATTTTTGCTTCAGCTAAGGTTAGCTATAGAATTCTGCCCTACTGATCTGAAAATACTATTTAGTGCTCTGCCTTTTTTCTGATTTAGAAGCAGGATATTTTGTCAGTAATTTACAATTTAAATTTACAAGTGAAATGTGTGGATCTTGATCAATTGAAAAACTGAGCTATAGACAACAACATGAAATTCAACAAAGACAAATGTAAGGTGCTAAACTTAGGGAGGGAAAAACCAAATGCACAAATACAGATTGGGGGATAACTGACTTCACAGCACCATTGCTGACGAGGACCTGGAAGTAGTGGAGTGGTGGATCACAACCTCAGCATGAGTTGTCAGTACAACACTGGCACACACACAAAAAAAAGGGCAAATGCAGTTTGGATTGCATTAACAGAGGCATAGCACACAAATCACAGGAGGTGATAGTACTGCTCTACTCAGCACTAGTTAGGCCTCAGCTGGAGTCCTGCATCCAGTTTTGGTCACTGCTACAGAGAAAGGTTGTAGAGAAACTGGAAAAGATCCAGAGGTGAGTGACAAAAATGATCAAAGGAATGGAATGCAAGCCATGTGAGCAAAGGCTGAAGGAACTAGATATGTTTAGTTTGGAAAAGAGGAGATTAAGGGGGGACATGATAGCAATCTTCAAATACTTTAAAGGCTGCCATAAAAGAGAGAAAAATTGTTCTCTCTTGCCACAGAGGGCAGGACAGAAGGTAGGCAATGGGTTCAAACTACAGCATAGCAGATTTAGATTAAATCTCAGGAAAATCTTCCTAACTATAACAACAGTAAAACAATGGGATAGACTGCCTAGGAAAGTTGTGGAAGCTCCTTCACTGAAGGTTTTCAAAAAGAGGCTGGATAGCCATCTGTCTCGCATGGTTTAGACAACAAATTCTGCATCTTGGCAGAGGGCTAGACTAGATGACCCTTGCAGTCCCTTCTAATCCTATGGTTCTATAATCCTATGAATCGCCAACCCTGTGCTTACATACTTCTTGTTTCTCCTGTTACTGACCTTACTCAGTCATGCATTCCAAACCAATGTGTATTGCTCACTGTTCTTTTTAGGAAACTCTTGCCAGTATTGAAGTAAACTGGCATGCTTGCCTGGCTCATCTTAAAACATAAGAGCTCAGTTATTTGACGTAATTAACATGGGCTATATGTTTCTTTTCCTCCTTTCAGATGTGTGCAATAGTACTGATCTTCCTGAAGTTGAAATCATCAGTCTGCTGGAAGAACAGCTGCCCCATTACAAGCTGAGAGCAGATACAATCTATGGTTATGACCACGACGACTGGCTTCACACGCCTCTCATTTCTCCTGATGCCAGTATCGACTTAACAACTGAGCAAATAGAAGAGACGCTGAAATACTTCCGTAAGCAAGAATATGGCTTATAAATTAGTGCTGTCTGTCACAAGGCCCTCAATATAGCAGCTATGTTTAGGAATCAGCATGAATGGCATAGGACCAAGCTACACGTACACTTTAAACTAGCCTTCTGTTACAACGCTGTGGCAAAAGCAATAAATACATTAATAATGGCTCAAAAGCCAGTCTGTTTCCTGTACCAGTATTACAGGTTCCTGATGGGCGGAAAGTAAAGTAAATATTAAGTAAAAGATTAGAACATACAAAATAGTAATTGTACATGTAGTTTGTACATGCAAAGCTTCATCCTAGAGAGATGTTCTTGATTATCCCCCCAGATTAAATTATATTTAGGGTGAGAAAGTAACAAAGACTCTTACGTGAAAAATACAGTAAAAAAAACCTAAAAACACTTAAATCTCAGATCCACACCTCACTTAAATTTCCAGATGGTTGGAAAGTCCCTGAAATATGTGGATATACATTTTACTTGAGGCTTTTTAATCAGCTGTAGGTTAACATAGTCTACTCATGTTGAAATGACTTATCCATGCCACAGGTTTAATGTGAAAGCTCTAAATGTTGGGTGAGTGAAGAAATTTCCAAGTAGTTGCTTTTGTTTTTGTTTAAAAAAACGTACTTTCCCTTTAAATCAGAACTTACACAAGAGGAAAACCAGGAAAAAATGTTTGACCAAAAAGAAATATATGTAACTTTAAATTCTTGGATTTCGATTGGTATAATTGGAATGTATTACTTTTGCTTTAACTCTCTAAGGTGGCAGTTGCAATTTCCTGATACCAAGCATCAGCATAAAATACAAACAACTGGGCCTAGACTTGCTGCCTACTATATTTGCATTTTTCATTTGCTGACACGTTGCATGGTAGATGATGCTATTGTGCCCTGGCAAGGCATCATGAAATCAAGTAATAATGTTGCAGATTAGGCTTCTGGGAGAGAGAGAGATGCAATTCTGGACTGTCCTATAAGAATTGAAGTTAGTAGCAACCCTAAAGGGATGGTCAGTTCAGAGTTTGTCCTTTCATCTTTTTATTTTGCTGCCCAGTTTCATGACATTGCAAACAGTGGCTGACCATTACACCTGTAGGAATGGCTCCTAGCTTAGTGTTCTGTTCACTCTTGTCTAAGGGGAAGGGTTTTCAAACTGAGGAAAACCTACGCAAATGTATTCAAACAGAAATCCTGTTGCCATCCTAATGATGTTTTTGTCATTTAGTAATTCAGCAAGAGATTTGTGATGAAATAAAGATTCTTCTTCGAGTGCTTGCTCATGTCCATTCAACTTAGGTGTGTGTGTGCTTGCCACATGCCCCAATGCCGGAAGTTTTTTTTCTTCAGCAGTATACGTAGGGGACCGGCTCTGGCACCCCCTGGAGTGGCACACACATGTCACGTTGTCCCCTCCCCCCCAGTTCATTTTTACTGCCAGTGACAGGGCTAAAACTGTTGTTCTTGTTCGTACTAATTTGTTAATCCTTGTATTATAGTGTATATAGTTGTCTGTTAGTGTTAGTAAATCCCTTAGCTATAGTTGGAGACTTCATAGGTCCCAAATGAGCTTTTGCCTCGGGATGGGGCATGCCCTGGTCTCCAGGCTTTATGTCCTGCGTTCACTTCAAGAGGTCCATGCCCGTTAGTGATCCACACAGCAGCTGTCTGCGTTGCTTGGGCGAAGGACACATCAGTGAAAAGTGCAAGATTTGCAAGTCCTTCAAGCCAAGGAGTAAGAAGGAGCATGGCATTCATTTAAGAGCGCTCCTTATGGAGTTGGCCCTCACCCCAGCACCAGAGTAAAGCTTCAGCTCAGTACCGAGCACCATGACCTTGGTACACAGCGCCCCACTGGGATCATCCACTGGCCGGCACTGATCCCCATCTGTGGCTCTGGCGAAGAAGCCCAGGAAGATGGTGCAAGGTCGGTCTTCAACCTCCCGCAAGGGAAAGGATAAGACAGGGTGCCAGCAAGGTCCCGGGCTGGGCAACTCTTCACCCACATTGGGATCTCAGGCCCAAGCTCTGGTGGAGCAGTGTAGCCCAAACCACTCCTGCCAGCCACCCCGGTGCTGTGCATGTCAGCCCTCCAGGTGGTGCAGGAGATTATGTCCCTCCCGGTTCCACCCACACCAGCTCCCACAGTTCCCCAGTCATGGGGTAAACCCACATTTGGACTGCTGTGGTCCCCAACTAAGCGACACCGTTCCCCAACAGGGAACGGCCAGCCAGTGCTTGCCCTGCTGTAGCTGCCACGCATCTGACCATGAAAGGCAGATATGCAGCACAATCCCATTTATCCTTGGGCATGGGCAGAGAGGCTCAAGGCGCAGCTCTCTAAAGACTGGGCACAGACCTCTGGAGGCATGCTGCTCCTGGCAGGAGTACTGGTCCCAGCACCCAGTATCTCTGAGACCGCGGTACCACTCCCGGGACCCATCGAGGGATTGATGCTACCATTCTTTGGACCATCACCGATCCCTTAGGAGGGCATCACCATATGTGGACCCTTCCCAGCACCGGGCCTGTTCTGATTCCCGGTCCCACTCTTCATCCCGATACCGTTTGTCAAGCGTGAGATGTAGATCACCGGCTCTAGGCCATCACGGATCCATCGAGCGCCGCCGGTCCCGAAGACCTCGTTCCAGACTAGTCTCCAGGTGGAGTGACCAGCACTGGTCGGGACAGAGCCACCTTTCCACTCTGTCCTGGTCACCTGGGAGCAACTGCTCAGGATCTTACCTGGTTTGGAGCAAGGTTCCCTGACGGCAGGACAAGCTCCGGTACTGGTGGTACCAGCTACATTGTTAGCACTGAAACAAGCCCTATGGCCTCAGGTCCAGCGGCTGGCGCTGTGGTACCCATGGAACACATGGGAGTTCACCCAGACCTCCCAGGCCGTCCCCTTGGTGTCCGGAGCCTCTGTGAGTCCAGTTGCCTCTCCCTTCCGCCCTCCTCCAGTGCAAGAAGCCTTGGGTGCGAGGACCCTGCAGGTCCAAGAGGGAGTAGGGGACCAAGCTACTGGGCCATCAATGGTTGTGGAGGACCCTATGCCACCAGCATCTTTCTTGTTGTCACCTGACAAGGCTATAACACTGCCGGTTCCTCCGGATGACACTAAAGTGTACCAGGAACTACTGAAGACAGTCACTGCCAACCTGGACTTTCAGGCAGAGGACTTAGAGGAGCCCTCGGACTCTCTTTTCAATGTCCTCTGCTCCACACCACCGGCCAGGGTGGCTCTGTCCCTTCAGGATACAGCTTCTAAGATTACCAAAGCCCTGTGGGGAAAATCCTTTCTCCCTGCCACCCATTTCCAAGAGGGCTGAACACAAGCACTTTGTGCCATCCAAAGGCCATGAGACAGTTAACCACAGGGAGTGACAAGGTCAACCCAGAGCTACCCCTAAGAATAAAGATTCTAAGAGACTAGACTTGTTCGGGTGTAAGGTTTATTCATCCTCCAGTCTCGAGCTAAGGTTGGCCAACCACCAGGCCCTCCTGGGATGCTATGACTTTAACATGTGGCAAGCCATGGCCAAGTTTGAGGGCTCGGTTCCTGAGGCTTCCAGGAAGGAGTTCTGGGTGATCATGGAGGAGGGCATGACTGCGGCCAGGGCGACACTCCAGGCAGTGTCCGATGCAGCGGACACTGCCGCCCAAACCATTGCCTCGGCCATCGCTATCCCGGGAACGGCAAACTGCAACCACTGGGAGCTGCGGGCGGCCATGCAAATGTAAACAAACCGGCGGCCCGCCAGTGGATTAGCCTGACAGGCCACAGGTTGTCCATCGCTGGTATAGAGGGTATTTTTGAGAGAGAGAATAGTAACCTCCTCTGAATTAAGCATTGGATTGATAGCCAGGAAATTGAGAGTTCTGATTCCAGCTCTCTTGCTGACTTGCTCTGTCGCCATGAAAAATCATGGCCGTTCCTCTCTAGCTTGTCCATGAGGCTCAGCAGTCAATGCAAGACCCTCCCTTTGCAGAACAGGTGGATAATAAGCTCCATGGCCTAAAGGACTCCCGAACAACCCTTAAAACGGTGAGCCCATACATTCCCGGCCTTGCCCACAAGTGATTCAAGCCACAGCAGCCTCAGGGCCAAGGGAGCCACGCTCACCAGGAGCCTCCCTATAAGAAATCCAGAGGCTATCCTTGCCACCAGCCTCCACAGGCTTCTCAGTCAAGCTCAGCCCACAATAAGCAGGCAGGCAAGCACTCATTCTAAGGGTATGCCCGAGGGCTACCTACCAGACTGTTCCCAGGATCCTTCCTCCTCTGTCTTTGCCAACCACGTTTCTCCTTTCCTTCCTGCATGGGCATCTGTAACGTCGGACCATGGGTCCTCAGTACGGTGGCGCAGGGTTACACTCCTCAGTTGCTTTCTACCTCTCTTTTTCCCCCGCTTCCTCCTCATCCCTCTTCAGGGACCCTTCTCCCGAGTCTCCTTGTGCAGGAGGTAGAGGGGTTATTGCAGCTAGGTGTGGTGGAGGTCATTCCTCTGGAGTACAGGAACAAGGGATTCTATTCCCATTACTTTTTAATCACAAAGGTTTTTTAATCTGTGACCTATCCTGAACCTGCAAGACTTGAACTGCTTCCTAGCGAAGCTGAAGTTCTGCATGGTCTCCCTGGATTCAGGAGACTGGTACCCCACCCTTGATCTGAAAGATACATACTTTCACATTGCCATCTTTGAGGGAAACAGACGCTTCCTCTGGTTTATGGTCAGTCCCAACCACTATCAGTTTGTGGTCCTCCCATTTAGCTTAGTGACAGACCACAGGTATTTACCAAGTGCATGTGAGTGGTAGCTGCTTACCTCAGACATCTGGGTGTACAGATCTACCCATACCTTGATGACTGGCTAGTCAAGGGCAGCTCCAGGTCCAAAGGCATGTTGCAATGCTGTTGGCCACTTGCCATCACCTTGGACTGTTGATAAACAACAACAAATCCGCTTTAGTTCCGGTACAGAGGATAGAGTTCATTGGAGCAGTGCTCAACTCAACCTGCACCAGAGCATCCCTGCTGCTGTAGAGATTTAGGGCATTGACGGACCTCATCGTGGAAGTCTCCGCGTTTCCACTGACCATGGCCAGGGTTTGCCCGCACCTCCTAGGTCACATGGCAGTGTGCACAGGTGTAGTGCGTCACACTAGGCTCCGGATGCAACCTCTGCAGCAATGGCTGGCAATGGTCTACTCCCAGTCCAGGGACCACCTGGAAAAGGTTGTTACCAACCCCGTGTCAATACTTACCTCGTTGCGATGGTGGACTGACCCTGGGAAAGTCCTGGAAGGAGTTCCCTTCATCAGCATTCCTCATGCAGTCAAGCTGGCAATAGCAAATGGTTCCTATACAGATGTTCACCAGTTTGTTTACATTTGCATGGCAGCTCACAGTTCCCAGTGGCTGCGCTTCACCATTCCTGGCCAATGGGAGCTGCGTGAAGTGGTACAGGCCACAGAGACGTGCTGGGCGCCACTTCCCGCAGCTCTCATTGGCCAGGAATGGCAAACTGCAACCACTTGGCGCTGCAGACAGCCATTCAAATGTAAATAAACTGCCTGGCAGCCCACCAGCAGATTACCCTGATGGGCCACAGGTTGCCCACCACTGGTATAGAGAGTATTTTTGAGAGAGAGAATAGTAACCTTCTCTGACTTAAGCATTGGACTGATAACCAGGAAGCTGGGAGTTCTGATTCCAGCTCTCTTGCTGACTTGCTCTGTTGCCATGAAAAATCATGTAACCTTTGTGTCTGCCTTGCATATCTATATGTTGGAGATAAAACTTAAAATAAAGTTGTACCTCACACATGGGAATTGAGGACAGATTGATATTAACATAGCGCTTTGAAACTATAATGCATTGTATAAATCTTGAGTTATTACTACTATTATCTTTTGATTTGAATGAAAGAATGGATATCAAACAGTGGAAAGTTATATATATTTAAATAGCTCAGCATGAAAAGTCCTTGAGCTGCCACATTTGTCCTACAGGAATGTCCTCAGGAGTGTGACTGCTAACGGAATGACCTGTTTTAAATGTAACAGCCAAAACACACTCTCTTGCACGAGTTCATGTTTTTGTAAGGTTTAAAAAGTCATTAGTATTATATGTGTGCGATCACTGACACTTATCTATCCAAAGGATTTCATCTCAAAATTACAGTTTCCTAAGAAGTGGTAGTTGAACTGACACGAATTGTGGATATGCGTAACTTGAGGGACTGTCTAGAATTCTGTGGAAACTCTTCCAAATACCACAATCTCATTCTCCCTCTGTCCCCCCCACCCCTCCAAAAAAAACAACCTCCAAAACCCCTCTGCAAACCAGATATAGAATTATAACTCTTTTTGCCTGATAGTACTGTAATTTTAATTGTTCACACACCCACAGTAAATGATATTGTTATCATTGGGTTAATTATAGCTTTACTAAATAATTTGCCAAGATCCAAAAGGAGCATGCAAAACACTAATTGTGGGATACAAAAATAACTGAATTTGTTCAGAACAGTTGAAATGATGCAGAGATATGAGTATGCATGCGTATGAAAAGTATTAGCTATGGCTATGTGGGTCAGCGTTCCAAGGTTCAATAAATCATAATAGATGAAATTCAGCACTAAAGTAGTGCAGCATCCGCTAATAACAAGGGAAAGTGCAGAAATTTGATTTCAGTTGAGCAAAACAAATGTTTCCGTTGTAAATGTAGAAATATGTTCAAAGTTTGGTGCTCTGTTTTCTTCAGCTTTCCTTTGGTGCTTTTCAAGTGCATAAAATAAGGTTGATATTTAAACTTAAGACAGCACATAATACTTCAGGTATAGTATTAGAAATCTCTCTCTGTATAGGTTTGATGTGGTCCCCATCACTGTAGTATCTAAGCAGTTTCCAAACAATAGCATGGTAAAGATATGCTGTCCGAATAAGTCCCCTGTGTAAATATATACAGGCTCATCTTTCCAAATGTTCTGGAAATGTATCCAAATTCAGATATATTGGACGGTGTTTGTGAAGCCCTTTTGCTTGTTTATCTAGGGAGATTGCATTTCCAGCTTAATTATTACATCTCGAAGTGTCTGGTAGGAATGTGGGATTATGGAAAGTTACTTTTCATGATGTTTGAATAAGATTTTGGTGATAACTAAGTACTTGTGAATTTGTGGTCATGTCAGCCACCCTCCATGTAAAATTGGAATTAGGAAGAGGGACTATTTCTTTGGAGAAAATGGCAACCTTTTGTGAAGGAAGGGGACTAAAAGAGGTTAGACAGTTATGTTGGTACCTATCTAGGCTCTCTAGATGTGAGAATGCCACATTCTTGTTTGTTGCAATCCCCTATTTATTTTCTTCCTGTGCAAATATTATTTGTTGTTTATACAGCACTCTTCATCCATAGCTCTCAAAGCACTTTACTAGTATCGTCTCTTTTGAAAGATGGGGCATCTCCATGGAAGCAGCCCAGAGATGCTATCTGACTTTTCCAAAATTACACCATAAGTCAATGTCAGAGCTAGAAACAAGCCACATTTCCTGACTTCCAGTCCCATACTCGCTGGGTTATTTGATATGCATTTTGACAGCAGATAAATGAAACAGAACAATGGGTTTTCTAAATATTTATTTTATCTATCTATTTTACTACCATACGAACACTTCCAAAAGTCCCTAGGTATCTTCCACAGAACTTAAAAATAACAATCCAACTTAACCCAGGAGCTGAATTCCAACCCGAAATGAAAAGAAATGGAGCATGGACAGGAAGAGGCAGGGCGGGCGGAGGGCTTGGAGGAGGGGGTGGAGTGGGGGCTGGGCCTGGGGCGAAGGAGGTTGAGCACCCCCTGGGGAGAGAGGGAGTCGGTGCCTATTTGTGGTAGATTTTTCCATGTAATCTTCCACCCTAAAAAGTACTTCACAGGGAAGGATTGGATTTAAAATACCAAAAAAACCACAGTGGAAAAGTGGCCTACCATTTTGGGTATGTAGTAAAACCATTTTTAACACTGCCCCCAGCCCCCCATCCACATATCTCTGGGCTTTTGGGGGTGTGAAGGGTGGGGGTGGGCTCATTCTCTCAATGCCCTTCCTCATAAGCCTGCTACCTTGTTAGCTCCACTTTCCACTAATTTCTACTTTGAGCTCCTGTGAGTCTCAGTGAGACTATGCACCTTGTGTCATTATGCTCCATTAAAGTTTGCCTTATTAAGGCCTGCAATAAGTGTTGTTGTCACCCATAGCTTTAAAAGAGCATGGAGTGTTGATGTTCTCGAAGTTAATGTGACATCTATGAATTCCACACAGTTTTATTTCCTACAGTTTCACTGCCTTCTTTATAACGTAAATGTATAATGTAACAATATACTTAAATATATTGTTTCTGTTACAGGTGAGCCTGAAGATGGGCATGAGGGGGAACTGAGGTAGTGAGAGAGTACAAAATGAAGAGAAGTTATTTTCTGCTTTTCATTTTGTATATAGTGAGGGATTTAAGTTTGACTAATTTGATTCTTCAGTTCTGGGGTTGCAAGACTTGCCAAGTGAAGATCTGTATGATCTGTCTAGGGGTATGTCTACATTACAAAATTAGGTAGATTTATGGAAGTTGATTTTTAGAAATTGATTTATACAGTTGATTGCGTATGTCCACACTAAGCGCATTAAGTCGGCGGAGTGCATCCTCTCTACTGTAGCCGCAGTCTCCACCGTCCATTGGAATTCTGGGTTAAGCTCCCAATGCCTTTTTGGACAAAAACATTGTCACGAGTGATTTTGGGTACATGTCATCAGTCGCCCCTCCCTCTGTGAAAGCAACATTGGACAGTTGTTTTGCACCTTTTTTCCTGGGTTACCCGTGCAGATGCCATACCATGGTAAGTGACCAAAAGAGCACAGCAAGGCACGCTGCACATCAGAGAGGCTTTGAAAACCAGTTTCATGACTGGTCAGGCTTCATTGTGACAGTTGTGTGTGTTTCTCCTTGGTGCAGACCCACCCCCTTTGTTGATTTTAATTCCCTGTAAGCCAACCATCCTCCCCCTTTTGAGAGAAACTAACTATTGTTTTAAAACCATGCATTCTCTTAATTTTTTTTTAAAAGAGAGATAACGGACAAGGTAGCCCAAGTAGGGTGGAAGAGGAGGGAAGAACAGGACACAATAATCAAACTGTTTGAATGACAGCCTTCTGTTGCTTGGGCCATCCTCTGGAGTCGAGTGACATGGCTGGATGCCTGGAGCCTCCCCCCCCCCCCCCCCCGTTCTTGGGCATCTGGGTGAGGAGGCTATGGAACATGGGGAGGAAGGGAGGCAGTGATGCAGTGGGGGTCTGTGCTCTTGTTGGCTTTCCTGCAGCTCCAACAGATGCTTCATCATGTCCGTTTGCTCCCCCATTAACCTCAGCATTGCTTCCTTCCTTTGCTCTTCGCACTCACTTAATTCTTCCCTGGCCTCTGTCACTAAATGCCTCCAGACATTAAGCTGTGCCCTATCAGTGCGGGAGGACTGCATGAGCTCAGAAATCATGTCATCGCAAGTGTGGGTTTTTTTTTGCCTTCTAATCTGTGATAACCTCAGGGACAGAAATAATAGGGGAAGCATAGAAACATTCTACCCTCTCTGATTCTGGGGGGACTGCATGGTCACCTGTGCTGCTGAGTTCACCACGCTGACCAAACAGGAAATTAAATTCAAAAGTTCCCGGGGCTTTTCCTGTGTATGTGACTAGTGCATCGGAGTTCAAAGTGCTGTCCAGAGCGGTCACAATGGAGCACTCTGGGATAGCTCCTGGAGGCCAATACTGTCAAATTTGTGTCCGCACTACATCAAATACGACCCAGCAAAGTCAATTTTAGCGCTGCTCCCCTCACTGGGAAGGAGTACAGAAGTTGTTTTTAGGAGCCTGTTAGGCTGACAGAACAGGGTTGGTTGTGTGAACGCATTCATTTTTAAATCGACTTAACCCTGTAGTGTACACCAGCCCTTGGTGTTTATACTAGGTATCTGATTGCAGTGCACAATGTAACCAGTCTGACATTCTGTTTAATAATTGATTTCGCTTTTGCCAGAATAAAACATTTAAAAAACAAAAAAGCCAGTCCTACCAACCATTTCAGTGGAATGGAGAAGAGAACCAGAAATCAAAGATGCATGTCTAATTTTGTTCTGAAGATGGTAAGATTTCTTGTGGAAGACTGTTCCTTAGCTAACAGGAGAGCAGGAGTTTTCTAGTGACACACTTCCCTATAATCCCGCTGCCCTGTTAGCTGTAATTTGGGAGATACATTGACAAGGTGTTTGCTTAGTAACTGAAATGTTCTCTAGGAGCAAAGGAACTTTCTCACTCTGGATATGTTGCATTAATCAAGTTTGCTGGTCACAAATGCGTTAGGTGATTGTGGCAGAGTCCACAGTTGTGGAAATGAGGCCTACTTTCCTAGTCTGCTGTAGATCTTGAAGGGTATTTTTAACAGTTTGTGTGTCTTTGGAGATCCAATAGCAGTATGGGTTCAGGACATCAATGCTGTCTCCTAGTGTGGCAAGCAGAGGGGGTGAACAAACATCTAGTTCAGTGTGTCTTGACTTCTTTGGAGCAAAATGGATAAGCTTTAGGTTTGTCTTGCATTTAGTAGCAGGATAGCAATCATGATGCATGGTTTTAAATGTGTGTTTTACCTGGGGGTAGACAGACTGGTTTTCTGGGCCTCAGAGGACCTCTCCTGGAGAGAGTCAGGTTGGAGAAAGAAGTAGTTGATTTCTTCTTTTCATTTTTTATTTTCTCTTTTATATTATTGCTTTCTCATCCTGTGATGTTTGTGTTGAATGCTTCCAAGAGGATGTTCCTCCAGCCCATTATGTTGAGTAATTTAAGGTACCTAGTACCTCTGAAAGTACTACAAGTGTAGTAATTTATGAGCCAGATAAACTGAAAAATCTCGGCAGTCTCTCTGTGGTGTTGCTGTGCTTTTGGTAGATGTTTTGCTTTTATTTCCACCTCCAGTGCAAATTCTTACTTTGAGACACTTATTACAAAGGGCAAACCATGATGATCTGGTTTCTTGTTATTCCCTGCTGTTTCTTTAGGGGTGGGAAAGCTTTGTCAGCAAATTGATGACTAGGCTCTATTTCCTCCTAGATACTCCATGTAGCACAGAATACTTCATCCAATATGACCTATTACTAAAGAGAAGCAGTCCTTAGACAACTGCCAAATTGCAAGAATGTTGGAATTTGTGCTAGTTACTGCTTAGAAGTGTTTCCTATAAAAGAGAATCTTTTTTCTTTATTTATGAAATCTTTTAAACCTGTCGTAAACATTTTTATAATCTGTTGAAAAATTGTGGAATATTAAGTATATTATTAGAGAGATTATAATGCAGTTTGGTTTTCAGTTACAGCTGGAAACATTATTCATGATTTAGAGTTAAAATGCCAACCATGGAAACCTGCCTGGCATGCTTATAGCCATGGTTATCGATGAATGATTACTGAATGTGACATGAGAAGGAATGAAATTAAAACATTATCAGTAGTGATAGGAGTTTGTGACGGTCGATAGGGTGAAAAGCAGTATCTTTTCTTTAAAATTAAAAGTAGTAATGGAGGAGATTAGAGACACATTAAGCTCTCCAAATGCAAGGGCTTCAGCATGGATGAAAGCCCAATTTCTCTGCTTAGCAACTCGCCACCAACACATCCAGACTGCCGAGCTTGTTTTTGTTTGTGGGTTGAAACAAGCTCACACTTCTTCTCTGCCTGCTGGTTCCAGTCTCCTAAGCCAGTTTGAGCACAGGACATAGTGTAATTTGTCATGCATTGGCTCAAAAACAGAACAGGAAGACAAAACAGGGCAGACAATGCAACGAGTGTCCATGAAATGAGCCAGAGTCAGTCTATTAATCCCATTTTCAGGCTTCTGAATCTTGATGATAGTACTACTACTTAGCTCTTACATCATTGTTTTCATCCATACATTTAAAAGTATGTTAAAGGAGGTAAGTCTTGTCTGCATTTTACAGAAGGGGAAACTGATGCACAGAGATGTAACTTATTGAAGGTCAGCAAGTTAGTAGCAGAGCTAGGAACAGAGCAAGCTTTTTTACCTTTTATTCCAGTGCCCCATCCACTGAATGATAGCTCCCTTGACAACTGCCCTTTTCAATTAATATTTACAAACTAAGCTGACATCAAGTTTTCAAAACAAGTTTATGAATAAGACATTGTTAGCTGCTTTCTTGGACTTTTGTGGGAAAGAGGATTAATTGTTTTTCAGCACCACTTTTATTAGACTTTTGGGTACTTCTGCAGCCTTACTTCTTCATTACCGATGACTTATTTGATATGATCAGAGATATATAAAACCTTGTAGTTTTATAGCACTCTGACTACTGCCCAGTCATGTCCTACAATTCTCAGAAGCATCAGCACTGTGCTGCTAGATATTCTCCATTCTGTTGGAAGGAAATCTGTCCCAAAAGATCCACTTGCTAAAAAGAGTACTAGATATTGTGGGTGAACTCCTCAGCTAGTGTATATTGGCATAGCGTTGTTGTAGTGAAAGGAGCTGTGCATTAGCTGAGAATTTGGCTGCCCATGTTAAATCTCTCTCCCAGAGCTGGAGAAGAACTTCTAGGCAGAATATTAGGAATGATCTTTTTGCTTTCCTGTGTGGCTCTTCTTTATACTTCTCACTCATTCAGGTTGGAGTTTAGAAGGCCTGTAACAGGAAGTATAGCAAAGAACGTAAACAGTACATAGTACTTAGTACAATGTACAGACAACATTTTATCTTTAAGTAGACATTAATTTTGCATGCATATTCCAGTCTATTCTCTGAGGAGATGGGGGTAAAAATGTTTGATTTGTAACTTGCCTGCAGCACAGGAGTTCTAAGGATATGTCCATATGATGAGGTTCATTCTAGTGTAACCCACTGGTGAGCATGTGTTACAGGTTCCCCTCTCAGACTCCTGTTCTCTGTGGATTGGTAATTACAGTGCCCAGCTATAGAACCATGGCTTGTTAGCTGAAGTTGTAGCCGCTCATGGAGCTTTGGAAGTCCCCAGTTCAGTCCAAAGTGTGTTGACCAACATGGTGGCCATGACAAGTATGTAACCCCCTTGGTGAGTGTGTGTTTCACCTACAGCACAGCCACCAAGCCACTTGTATTTATAATTTCTTGAAAGGAAAGACCAATGGCATGAAGATGAAAATTTACACATCCAAATTGCTTCAGTTTGTTAGCTTGCCCTTTTTGAATATAAACTCGCTATGTCCTGGGATAGGGAATGTGAAGAATTAATTTGAATCTTTAATTAAATTACTGTCAAAATGGAGTCTCTGTATTTGATAGAAATGCATTTGAAAATTTGTTTGACATTTTGGAACGACAGATCTTCTTTTAAATTCAGAAACATAAGTAGGCAAGACCTTGTTTTCACTCATTAGTTAGCCTGTGAAGAATAAAGACTGCCGCTTTCCTTCAAGGACAGCCAAAGTAGATTATTCTGCTTCTAACCAAAACACAGTCAAATCTTTGTAGATTGCCATATACTTTTAGGGGCGAAAGAAAAATGCAGACCTGTTATTTACCAGGCTGCACGTGGCAATAGACTGTATAGGTAAGGGATGCAAGGAGAGTGTGGGTCACGATGCAAACTGCAGGCACGCACACAACTAAAATTAATTAATTTAAAGTTTTATTGGGGATAATTACAAGGGGTAGGGGAGCAGCGTATGATTAGCTAATAGGGTTAATGGAACTTAAAACATACAGAGGCTAAAGTATTTACTATCAAACAATATTTATAAACAAAGATGCAGTAACCAATATTTATAAACACAGATGCAGCATTTAGTAATAACCAATACTTACGAATACAAACCAACTCATAACTGGCAAACGTAGAAACTCTGCTTAAAACACGTGAGCTGAGAGAGGCTTCGAGGTGATCAGGCTCGGTTACGGGTGTGCACAAGGTACACAGGATTCTTTTTTCTTTCTCCTCTTCTGCCTGCACATGGCAGACCAGCCTAAAGTACCCACTATGACATCATAGAAGTGTCATAGGGGACGGGGCCCAAAAACTGTGTGTATTCAGTTTCTGATTGGTACAAGCAAAGTTTACACCAAGTAGGGGAGCAGGTGCCTAAAAGTCTGACTTTGCCCCCAAAAGGTAAGGAAATGCATATAGTTTAGAATGCGTTTAACACTGAATGACAAAAGAAGAGGCCAGGGCAATACCGGTATGGGCAAGTTTTTAGGATGCAGACAGGAACTTATCTTAACAATCTTTACCTATCAACATAACTCAGTCTAGCAGGGAAATAACCTTCAAGTCATAAAGGGATTTCTGCTCTGTTGGGCAAAAGATTCAACTGGCTGGCCAAAGTGTCTGACTTCTAGATCTACAATTCAGCAAATTACCACCTTCATCTTCAGTATCAAGGTGCAGCTCAAGGAGACTACAGTTCCTCAAATGCAAGGTGTCTTGGTATGACTATATGTTGAGATCAAAATGGAGCACCACGTGCTTGGAATCGTAATCTCCATGAACTGCGATGTCAGGTTAATGACCAAGGCAGCTGCAATCTGCCGAATTTAGTTCAAATTGTGTACAGCCCATGGGCCTTTGGCTTGTTGCTCTTATGACCCTCAGCTGGGCAAACTTTAGATGTGCTAGTTTTGATAGGAATAATTCAGTTGTGTTTTTTTTTATTAGAGAAGTATCAGAGTAGTACTTCAGTGTCCTGGTTTGCATTTTCATCTGCCCAGTCAAGCATGCTGTAAATCTCTTCCTAATTTCACAAATGTGTTCATTGCTGCTGAAAAACAGAACTACAGACTATATATTACAATTCCAGGATTTCTGGAGGCAGTTGCTTACAAAAAATCAAGTTTGTAATTATTCCTAATGCTTCATCTACTTCACCCCCCTGGGGGGACAGTAGCATAATTTGCTAGGGAGAATATATATTTTGTATTTAAGTGTTCAGTGTTGTCTCAAAGCCTTAGCCTCATGATTTTTTTATACCCTTTGCTGTAATGAGCTTTATATTATTTGCTAATAAGTATGTATAATGTATTTGATGTGTAAATTACATGGACTATTATGTTGAGATCCTGAAGGCCAAAACATGTTGCTGGATTTACATTTTTTTTTTTCAGGAGAGGAGTGTGTGTGTGTGTGTGTGTGTGTGTGTGTGTATATATATATGTATACTTTAGGGATATTTTATGGAATTTAATGTTCCATAGGGAAGGTACATCTTAGACACTAAATAGTTTCACTCTGTTTACTTATCTGCTTTCTCATTGGAGCTAAATGTTCTCATTTTGAAACCAGATTAATTGGTAAAAATTTAGAATATGGTCTATAGCAACAGAATCTACTTAAAACAACTTGAGCCAGGTCCTAACAGTATGTGTGTTGAAAAGTTTGGGCTCCCCATATCTGTAGAATGCCCTCTCTTGCAAGTTTAATGTACACAAGCCCATATGTACCTTTTTTCTTTGCACCTTCACTGCAGAAGTAGAGAGGTAGTAGACTAGAATGTTAGCAACAAGTTCGCCATTAGTGATAGCTTGTATCTGGTGGTATTTGATACATACACAAAATGTGGGACAGACAGTACCCTGAAGTGTAACACTAACTTTTTTTTATCTTAAACTTTCAAAATATGACATCCCAGAAGCATGCCATGTAATTAAAATAATAATTGATTCTCATAAGATACAAACTGGATCAAGAAAATTTAAAAAAGAAACCTTTCCTAATATAATATCTTATTAAACTAGCCTGTTGTTGTTCAAAACAACACTGACAAAGCACTAAAAATACAGGGTAGGCAGTAATCCGGCACTGGCAAGGAGGTAAAGAAGGTGCCTTAATAAAGTAACCTCGTCCATTCCTCATTTCTTTGATTCTGTGAAGCCAGAGGGTGATTTTGTTTTACATTTTGTGATATGGGAGCAGGCTATCATTTACCATTGCTATTTACAATTGGCTATTATAAATTTTATATAAACGTCATAAATATTTGTTTCTCTTTACATATTAGCATTACAGATATTGGGAGTCCTATGTTTATTAAGAACTGGAAACAGAAAATGATGTTTCTACCTTGTAATTTGTGATTGATTTTGTTTTGTGATTACTCTTGATCTACAAATGAAATGTTGCCTCACATTCTCCTTTTGGGGAATATGCCTTCCTACACCTTTACCCCGATATAACACTGTCCTCGGGAGCCAAAAAATCTTACTGCGTTATAGGTGAAACCACGTTGTATCGAACTTGCTTTGATCAACTGGAGTGCACAGTCCCCCCCACCCCCAGAGCACTGCTTTACCGTGTTATATTGGGTCACGTTATATCGGGGTAGAGGTGTACATGTTATCTTTTTAAAAATCCCTGTCGTTCTAAAACACTATATAAATGAATTTGAGAATCCCCTGAAAACATTAAGAAGTTTTAAACCCTATTTTTAATTTGTATTACTGTAGTGCCTAAGAGCCCCAGTCATGGACCATATAGGCCGTGTACAAACACAGAATGAAAACAGTCCTTGCCCAAAAGGGAGTGTAGCCTCAAGAATAGGACAAGTGACAACAGATGGATAAACACAGACCGATTGGGGAGTACAAGGAAACAATGAGATAATATTGGTCAGCAAGTAGCACTAGCAGGCTAACCGTTATCATGTTTTTTGTTGGCTTCAATTGTTTTGTAGTCCTTGGAGGAAAGAAGAGTTTTAAGGAGTTAGTTTTGCAGATATTTATGGGAAGCTTCTCCAAAGCGTGAGTGGGGCAGTGTACATTTATACAATCCAGAGTTTATAATTTGCTTATAACTTATTTCAAAATATTTGCTGGGTGATGAAATCTTGCATTACAATTGTCTGAATTTCCTTATGTTCAAATATTTGATTACTTTTAAATTGGATAAGTAATACAATAGCACATCAGTAAAATGTGGTCAGAATATGCAACATAACATGGGGTTTTGTGATAAGCAGCCCCAGAGGAGGAGCTTGGGCTGGAGAGAGAGAAAGGGATTCTCCAAGGATACCTCAAGTGCTCCATGGATCAGGCTAAGATTAGGCATGTTTCATGAAAGTTCCAGACCTAAATTGTCCATCCCACTTCTGTGAGACTACCATTTTCACTTAGCTAAAGAGTTGTTGGCCAGCTGGATATTTCTTTCTATAGAATTTCTTCTCTCTGCCATTGTTTTCTCACTAGGATGGGGCGATTGTGCCACTAGCCCCTAATTTTTTCAGTTATGGAGTGGAGATGATAATATTGACCTACCGTATTTGATAAGCATGTTGTGGTGCTTAGTTTTGTAACATGTTTTGGCTATGTAAAGCAGTATGTGAGTGTTCCTTTTTTTTTTTTTTTTTTTGTGAGAAAGCTAGATCCTTTCCAAAGTAAAAAAATGTTTCTGAATGTCAACTTCTAACCCAATCTTGCAGAATACTGTCTGCAGAATAATAATTAAAAAAAGCAGCATTTTTGAACTCCCTTCCTACCCAATGTTTACCCATCTCACTGAGAATTAACTTCAAAGCTTAATTGTGACCATTTAAATCCTAGTATTAAGCAAAACTACTTTTTAAAAGAAAATTAAACGCTGGAGGAAAAGAAAAGAAAACCTTATGATACGTTATGGTGCCCATTATGTTTAAAATGTCAGGAAATGCAGAAGTTCCTATAGCAAGGAAATTAAGAATAAAACAAATGGCATATATGTAAAGTAGTTGAATTAATGTTTCTGTAGGACCCTTCATTTTTGCATTCCCTAATGTTATTTTAACAGTACAGCCTTAAAAGTGTTTTTAATTGTATGTGCAGTTGACCCACTGTGTGTGTGTAAGGAACTGTCAAAACTGTGTGATTAAGTGAGATGGAACGGATTCTATAGTAATCCAGTTGCAGTCAAGGTTCTTGCATATAACAATCACATACGGAGTCAGAAAACACATATATGAGTGAAAAAATGTTAGTTTCAAAGTTCAAACTGTGAACTCTTCTTTTCCATAAATGATTGTATTACAGCTCCATATGAAAGATTCTTTTTAATGGCATCTTATATTCCTTTGACATTTACTTACCTGCAGTTTATGTGCATACGTTCCCATTCTCAGGTAAATATTGACCATACCCTGCAACACACTGGTCAGTAGAATTAAAGCATGTTTATGGTTAAAGGCATCTGGCTACAACTTTACTCTTTAAAGATCAAAAATCTGAGGTTGTATTGAACTTTTAACTCTGGAAGGCATGTCAGGCTATGGCAAACCATAATCTTCATGGAACCAGGGACCAAACTGTAAGAGATAACAAGGGATTCATAAGAACTGGTCCTTGTAGTTTCCCTGCTTTAATTTTTTTTATATTGATTGTGCTATTTACAGCATGATTGACTAGGCAGATGAAAACACAAACCAGGACACCGCAGTACTACTCTGATAGTTCTTTAATAAGAAAAAAAACCCTGAATTATTCCTATCAAAACCGCAACATCCAAAGTTTGCCCAACTGAGAGTCATAAGAGTGTTGTGTGTCACCTGCGATTTCTATTATAAGCAGGGAAGGGAGAAATATTTACTAGAATTTTTCAAAATTACAGCGTAAAATGAGTAGACAACATAATACAACTCATCTCTCTAAGGGAATCTGGGATGGTGTGGTGTCTGTCACTAGCCTAGGGCTATTGCTACACTACAGCTTATGTCAACTTACGTGTTATGTAGCTCAAGGGTGTGAATTAGCCACCCCCATGAACGATTTAACTTATGCTGATTTGGCACTGTCCACATTAGTGCTTATGTCAGCTGGAGAGCTTCTCCTGCTGACATAGCTGCCGCTGCTCATGGGGGCTGGAGTAATTAAGCCAATGGGGAGAGCTCCTTCCTGTTGATTTAGAGCAGCTACACTAGAGAGCTCTCTGGTGTCGCCATTGCCTTGGTCTGGGGAGCCCTGGACTCGGGTCCTAGCATTTCCACTGCTTTCCTGTGCAACCTTGGGTAAGGCACTAAGTCTCTCTGTGCCTCAGTTCCACATCTGTGAAATGGATATTACATCCCTCGCTCACAGAAGTGCTACAGTAATAAAGTCCTTAATATTTGTGAGGCTCAAATACTGTGGTCATGCGAGTTAATAACTAGATAGAGGGAAATGTATGTTTTATTATAAAGGTAATGATATTAATATTAATTTCTATTGTAATAGAGTCTAGTGGTCCAGTTACAGACCAAGGCCCCATTGTGCTAAGGACTGTACGGTCATGTACAAAAGATGTATTGTAAATAGAATATACTATTCCAAATCTCAGAAATCTTTTGTAAAGAACCCACTGGAGTCCATAAAAGATGAGGAAAGAGGAATATGTATGGAATATAAGAACAGAATGGATGTCTGAGCATTGTAATAACTTTTACCCCCCCCACTGCAGATTTAATTGATTTCCTGAATATTGTTATAAATACTAATTTATTAAAATTCTATTCCACAACGAAGTATTTTATAATTTTAGTAGTTTAAATCCAGTCTATTGAAGGACCTGAAAGTGAATCCTTCTCCACACCAGATATTTTGGAAATTGAAAATATCGAGCAGTCGTGTGTAACTAGTTAAGCATGTTTAGCTATACAGAGTGGTTGTAGCTTGCCATAATCCCTTGTTTTCTGGCACAGAGCATAGATGTTTGAAAAATAGGTCGCTGGTTCGCTGAGAAGGCAGAGGTCAAAAGTAGATGAGCTTATCCAATGGGGCAATGTGTTACTGTCCGGTTTTCTAGTTCCGTTCTTTCGCCTTTAATTTTCTTTTTGCAGAATTAGTGCTTAACTACAATAACAGCGCAAAATAGTAGTGTAGCTTCATTTTCCAGCTGGGTTGGGGAGAGCTTCTAATACACGATGGGAGGTGGTAATGCACTTGATTTACATTATTAAGGCACAAAGGATTGCAAGATTATGATATTGCAAAACAGAAAAAAGATATGTTTGTATTATAATAAAGAGGTTTGTTTTGTTTTCTGTGTGGGAATTTTTTTTTCTTTTTTGTGAGACACCCATTAGCTTTGTGAAGCCAGAAACAGCAGAATACAATTCCTCCGTCTCGGCATCTCTTTCAGAGCCAGCCAGTCTCCATGGCAACATGTTAGACTGAAAGGTATGTGAGGACCAGGGTGGAAAGGAATGAGTTAGAAACAGCCAAGTGGTGGTGTGTGTCCCTCATGTCAGTATACGAACCTTTTGATAGGATGCTTTTGTTAACTCCCATCCAAGGCTCCTGTGCAGAGCTTCTTTATTAGAGCAGCTGCTAGGGCATCTGCTTTAGAAATCTCTCTCCTACACCCTTTTTCCTCCTCTTCTCCCCCACCCCTCTTATTTTGGCTCTAGCCTCTCATTGACAATGTGCAGCTCATTTTCATCATTCTGTCAGCATCTTTGCACTTCAGTTTTTTGCAAAGGCTGGGAGGCATGGTTGCATTTCACTTGACCTCAGCAACACAGTGAAATATCTTCTATATTGCTGAAGGATACTGACTATGCAGAAATTTATTGAAGCGGATTACTATGAACTAGACTGGTATTATGAAGACTGCACGGATGGTAATTCTGGTTTGTAATCTGTTGATGCAGTATTTGTAGTTTGTATGACCAATGCATGGGTCTTGTACCCTTTTGAAAAGAAACTGGAAAAAAAAAGGCAGCGCTTTGGTGCAGCAGAGCTGTCTGGCCTGTAACATCTCAGCATCTGTTGGAAGCATGCTCCGGAAGACTGCTGTAAGGCTTTCTCTTTTTCAGTGGGAGCGGCAGATGTACATAATTACTGTACAATCTCTTCCTCAGCAGAAGCAAATAACAGAGAAGTGCTAACTGTGTCTAAATATTAAGAACCAAGCTAAAATTGCAATAACCTTGCTATAATGTTGCACTGAATTATATTGTGTGTGTATGTATGTGTATAAGAATGGTTGTTTGTGCATTATAGAGGCACGGCAGACCCTCTAATATGTACATATGTTTCTATAACATAACATACTCTGTGTGTTAATTTTCATAGATACAGATATAGAGAACGTTTTATGTATAAAATCTCTGTTTCTTAGAGCTGCAGCAGACTAGCCACTAGAACTGCCAAATTGCAGACTCTGGCAAGCAAGTTCCCTGGAGCTCCTTGTGAGCTTTCTGCCATTTGCCGACGTGGTGATTTCTTTATCACAATGCTGAGTGCGCTCATCAGTCTCATGATAGAGGGTGTATGGAGAAGGCGGAGGAGAAAAGCCCGAAACTGCATTGACTGTTTACTGGGAAATTCAAACTCCCCCAACCATCCATAGCACCCAGGTGGAGCTCTTAAAACAAAATGTAGTGTTCAGACTATCATTCTGTATTGGAATTTTTGTGAGCAAGGCAAGTCCTAGATCACCAGGGCATGAGACTAAGGACAAAAGGCAGCGGTGGGGAGAGGATGTGTGGTGGACACCAAAACTCTTCATGGTGCTTTTTGTGATAGCATCAGAGAGACTGATGGAGGACATGAACAATGTGTTTATAAGTCAAAATATGAGCTTTTTGTTCACCTGAAGTGTTGTGATTGGCATTACAATAGCACACATACGTGCTTAATTTGTTTGTCTATGTTGTGTTGTATAAAGTGGCCCTAGACTCTCCTGCTTCTAAACTTGGAGAACTTCCATTTTTAAATGAATATTTCTCTGTATTTAGTGTGTGAGACATATCTATGTACCTTTTTGAGAGGGATTATTTAGCTGGACCATTTTTCATTTGGTTTGACTCTTATGTAATGGTGTCCTCTAGTTATAACCCTAGTAAATGCTGCAGCATCTGATTAATCTGATTGATGTAGCAGACTGATGAGTTGGCCCAGTTTAGAAAGCTTAAGAATTAGCACGGTCATAACCATTAAAAAGAGTGTGCGTTGATTACTGCAGTAAATACAGAGAGACCTTGTTTGATTTTGGGGAACAAAAGTGGTAAATGTATTCTATAATTCTTTTTGTAGTTAATGTCAGTGAGGTCAAAATGGCAGTGTGTGCAAGCATGTGGCATGAATGAGTATCAGAGCTGTGAGGGCTACTTAATAAGCAAGCGGTACGCTTAATTTTTATGCACTGTGTGACATTTAGGGTAGGGTTGCCAACTTTCTATTCGCACAAAACCAAACACCCTTGCCCTGTCCCTTCTCCAAGGCCCTGTCCCTGCTCGCTCCATCCCCCCTCCCTCCCTCGTTCGCTCTTTCTCCATCCTCACTCACTTTCTCCAGGCTGGGGCAGGAGATTGGAGTGCGGGATGAGGGCTTCAGCCGGGGATGCAGGTTCTGGGTGGGGCCAGAAATGAGGGGTTCCTCCAGGCTGGGGCAGGGGGTTGGGATGAATATTCTGGAATGGGGCTGGAGATGAGGGATTTGGGCTGCAGGAGAGGGTTCTGGGCTGGGGCCTAGGTGTTCGGAGTGCGGGAGGGGTGCAGACTCCGGCTGGGGATATAGACTCTAGGATGTGGCCAGGGATGAGGGGTTTGGGATGCAGCAGGGGGCTGGGGGAGGGAGTTGCAATGTTGGGGTGGGGGGGGGCTCCAGGAGGGAGTTTGGGTGTAAGAGAGGACTCCGGGCTGGGACAGTGGTTGGGGTGCGGGAAAGGGTTGGAGTGCAGGGTCCTGGTGATGCTTATTGCGGCTCCCTGGAAATGGCTGCCAGGTCTCTGCAGCCCCTAGGCTCACCTGTGCCTCCCTGGCCGCCCATGCGCCTAGGGGCTGCAGGCAGAGCCGGCTTTAGGGCGATTCCCCCGAGTCCCATGAATCGGGCCCTGCGGCTTCCGGAAGAGGGGCCCTGCACCCTCCGCTGAAATGCCACCAGAACCAGCGGCAACCAATTGAGTTGCCATCGAATTGCCGCTGCTACCTTTGGCGGCATTTCGGCAGGAGCTCTTTTGAATCGGGCCCCCCATGTCCTAAAGCCAGCCCTGGCTTCAGGGACCTGGCAGCTGCTTCCTGGGAGCCCCATGCTAAACTGGGGCAGGCAGGGAGAACGCCTTAGCCCCACACCCCTGCTATGCCTTCGACCAGACTTTAATGGCCTGGTCGGCAGTGTCAACTGGAACCGTTAGGGTCCCTCTTCGACCGAGTGTTTAGGGCACAGGCTCAGTGGGGTAACCATCGCTTAGGCCCTGGTCCTGCAAAGAGCACCATGGGGGAAAGACCCAGACTTCAGTGTCGTACCATGTGAGCACAGGCTCCATCCATTTGTGCTCCTTCCAGGATTTGAACTTTAATATGGAAAATAAGAGAAACTGGTGGCCCCATTCTGCAGCCCTTTATACTTTTCTATAAATTAAAATAAATGAAGGGTACCTACCTATATGCTCTAGGTTCCCATGGCACTACTTAAAAATATGTCCTAGGTACAGCATTTTAAAGTAACCATCACCATTTTAAAGTAAGCCTTCTGCTTAGGACAATTCCCACCCTTACAGTTACAATTCCCTGCCCCTTTGTTTGTTTTCAATGCCTGGGATAATTATAATTTATAATTTTTTTAAAGCAGGATATAAAATTCTAAGGTAGGAAAGAGCAGTAACTAATCCTTTCAGTATTCAGTAGCATAATCGCATTCCTTATTGATATTAGTATACTGACAAGATACTTCTAGTGAGGAGCTGACCAAAAGCCAGACAAATTCAAATTAGAAGCAAGTCAAAAAGCTTTGTAATAGTGAGAGGTCTCCATCCTCTGCCTTTCTGGAAGATGCTTTAGTCCAGTTCTGGAAGATTGTGTCTTTGACAGACCACGGTGGACTTTTCATTTCTCCTTAAATGAAAGAAAATATAGCTGTGTTTAGAAGGCTCCAAATGTTAGCAGTGTTTTTACAACAAAGTTGCTAACTTGTTTTATGGGGATAGGAAATAGAAATGTTCACTCTTGCCATCATATGGTTCCACTTTCTTGAATCTGCTGCTCTAAGAATTTTAAGATGTTTTGATAATTAAAAATCTAAAAGTGAGATGAATTATTGATATTTCTTGTACATCTGTCAGAAAATGAGTTGAACTAACAATAAACGTGTACAAATCTATAGGGAAGCAGTTATATTTAAATGTTTTCTTCCACTCACTCCAAAATCTTAAAGTGACACAGTCATTTCAAATCCAATCATTTAAACAAAATGAATTGTAGTTCCAAGTAGTACACATGTCCCTGAAATACTTGGCTGGTTTCTGTTGCTGTACAAATCATGTTTTTCAGTTTTTGTAACAGGCTTTTCTTTCCCCTCTGGCTATGTCTAAATCCACACAGACAAAATGGGAAACTGAAAGTAAAACGTAAATAGGAGGGGGGACAATTTTTCTTTAAATCCTTTAATTTAGCAATTTTGGGAATTGCTTGTAAAAACAGTAGGTCAGTGTGTGCAGACAAAAACACGATATAGTGGCTGTTGAAAATGTCCAGTTCCAATGGAGTTGGGCTGCTGGGAAAGCCAGAGAGGAGGCTTTAGGGATCAGAACCAGTGAGTCAGTACGGGCTCTCTGTGTGGATGATCCGGGCTTCTCAGGGGTGTGCTAGTCTTAAGAGACAGTGTTTCTGTAAGCACGGAGGGGACTCTGCCTGCATTTTGAGTATTGAGGGGTGTAGTCTGTCCCTGACACAAAGCATGCTTTCTTCCAACAAGTAGAGTGATTGTCCACCATGATCCGGTTGTATGCTGCAAGGTACTGTCAGTCCTATCTCAGTTTCTTAATTTAGTGGTGACCTCTTAGGACATAATGGGTCTTGCAGGCTTTAGCTGCTCCTGTATTGATAGAGAGGAGCAGGTTCTTCAGGGTTCCATGTTGATATATGAATTTGGGTCTGAAATTAAGTCAGTTTTTTCCATTTAAAAAATGTAGAGGGAGATGGATGAAAAATATTTTTGGATGTGTTTGGACACAGTACCTTTAAAAACACTGTACAATAGGAAACTGAAATTTTACAAAAATATAGCACAAGACTTTTTAAAGACATCACTTATCTCATCCATAAGACGAGACAAAGTAATCTAATCTATAGTACAATGCAACTAAAAATCAGACCTCTCAAGAAGAGGTTTACATAACCATTGTCTAGTACAAGTGAATATACCACCCTTTTTTTCTCCGTAAAAGATGTGAAGTCCTAGATTTTTTTTAATATTTGTGAATGTTTTCCTTGTATTATACTGCTAAGACTTCTTATTTTGCTTTCTGCAGACAATGCCCGAAAACACTACGTCAGGGGTAGGCAACCTATGGCATGAGTGCCGAAGGCGGCGTGCAAGCTGATATTCAGTGGCACTCACACTGCCCGGGTCTTGGCCACTGGTCCAAGGGGCTCTGCATTTTAATTTAATTTTAAAGGAAGCTTCTTAAACATTTTAAAAACCTTTTATTTACTTTACATACAGCAATAGTTTAGTTATGTATTATAGACTTGTAGAAAGAGACCTTCTAAAAATGTTAAAATGTATTACTGGCACGCGGAACCTTAAATTAGAGTGAATAAATGAAGACTCGGCACACCACTTCTAAAGGTTGCTGACCCCTGTACTACATTGATACGAAAAAGAAATTGCTCATCATTTGGTTGATTTGAGTTCAGCAAATTCAGTCCTTGCACTTCTATTACCTCACCTATAGCTAAACTCAATGGTCATAATACTGATCATCTCTGCTTGTGAAATATATTGCCTTTGAACACCTGCTGCAATAAAAGCCCCAAACAAACAAGCTCTCAGACTTGTCACAGAGTCCTGAAAGATTTGTAAATGGTTGGGATTTTAAAATAATCTCTTACATAAGGCTTTTGCTGAGTATATTTTTCATAACAGAGAGTAGGATTATACAATAAATTCTTACTTTCTCTTTATCATATCCCAAGCTCAAATCATCCATGTTTCAGTCCAGTACCTCAATTAGCTGACATATTGAGCTGAATTTTTAGAAATGTTTTCATTTTGAATAATGACTAGATGCTTATATAATATGTAGAAACAGGAATCGTCATGTAAGTTGGCATTAATCACATACACAGATATGTTGCACAGATTTATCTTTTAAAATTACAGGTATGGTATGTGGATGAAAGGGGGAGAATGGGCAATTGAGTAGGAAAGAAATCTGTGATTCATCTGCATAGAGATAATAGCTGAATTTGTTTACATGGATGAGATTACCCATAGATGAGGTATACAGAGAGAAGAAAAGAGGACCAAGGACAGAACCCTGTGGAACCCACCCAGAAACTTTGAGAGGGTATGAGGAGAATCCTCCAAAGGGTTCGAGCATTTACAGAGGTTGGAGGAGACCCAGGAGACGAGAGAGTCATGAAAGACAAAGGGGGACAAGATTTCAAGAACGGGAGTCTGGTTGACTGGGTTGAAGATAACTGATGGGTCAAGGAGCATGAGAATGGAGTACAGGTTCTGAGGTTGGGCTGGGAAGAGGTCACTTGAAACTTTGAGTGTAGGGGGTGGAAACCAGAGTGGAGAGGATCTAGGATGAAATTGGAAGAGCGGAATTCCAGACAGCTGTTGTAAATAGCATGTTCAATGAGTCTAGAAATGGAAGGGAGATGAGATGGTAGCTGGAGTAAGTGGTGTCGAAGGTGGGTTACTTTTAAGATGGGAGCGACTAAAGCTTGCTTGTATTGTAAGGGGGAAGAGCCAGACAAAGAGAAGAGCTTAAGGAGAAGAGTAAGGGAGGGGATGAGACTGGGTGTGAGGGAGAGCAGGAGATGGGCTGGGGTCACTAGAAGAAATGGAGGCTGGAGGAGAAGAGCAGAGGAAAATTTCTGTAATGATGAGAAGGATGACAGTGTTGCAGGAGGGGAAGGAAAAGCAAGCCAAGGGGAGGGAGGAGGTCACATTGTATTTTCTCGATTTTCTGTTGGAAGAAATCAGTGAGATCCTGCACAGATAGAGGCATAGAGGCAGGAGAGAGGAAGGTTTGAGGAGTGAGTGTTTAAAACAAACAAACAAACAAAAAACCACAACACTGGGTTGTGAGCATGTTATTCACTAAGTTTGAGAATGTGGAGTTGTTTAATTAGGAAGATGGAAGAACTGAAAGAGGAGGTAATGAATTTGTAGTGGAGGAAATTAACCTAACTATGGCATTTTCATCAGAGACATTCCACAGTAAGAGAGCAGGAGCAAAAGAAGAGGATGTCAGGGGTGACCCAGAGTTGAGGGTTGGCAGGGATATCTTCATGTACCCACACTTTACTTAGTTACCAGTTTATTTCATAACTTTTTTCTAAAAACATAATTGTAGATACATGTGAAAAAGGATTTACAAACCTTTCCAAACCTTTATACTGTTCCTTTTCATTGTGAAAGATAGAACTAAGGTTCATTGAGATGGAGACACCTCAAAATTCACTTTTTAACCATTTTAAAGTCTTCCTCATCCCCCTTCCAACTTTCTGTGGAGTTCCACTGGGCTCTATCCTTGGTCCCCTTCTCTTCTCTCTGTACACTTCATCTCTGGGCAATTGCATTCATGTAAATGAATTCAACTACTTTCTATATGCAGATGACTCTCAGATCTACCTCTCTGCTCCAGACCTCTCTCCCTCTATCCAGACTAAAATTTCAGCCTGTCACTGATATCTCCTTCTGGGTATCTAGCAGTCAGCTAAAGTCCAGAATGGCTGAAACAGAGCTCCTAATCTCTCTCTCGCCTTTTCCCACTCCTGTTAAGCCTCCCTGCTTCTTCCTTTGTTGGTCACTGTGGACAACACTACCATCCTTTTGACATCCAGGGTACAGGCTTGAGTGCCATCTTTGACATGGACCTCTCTCTAGGACCTCATCTCCAGGATATGTGTAAATCTTGCTGATTCTTATTGTATAACGTTTCTAAGATGCAGCTTTTTCTATCCAGGCATGCACATAAAACGCTCATCCAGGCTCATATCTCATGTCTTGATTATTACAACATCTTTCTCTCTGGCCTTGAGAAATACAGTCTTGCCTTACTCTTATACATTCAGAATGCTGCAGCAAAGATATTTTTTTCTGAGCCTGTTGCCTTGACCATGTAACCCATCTTTTCATCTGCCCACAGGCTTCCCCTTTTCTGTCACATCAAACAGAAGCTAATTCTCTTTGTGTCCTTGTTGGCATTTTCCCACCTTATCTATTACCTGTCATTCACTATCAAGATGTCAACTCCTGTCCCTGATTAACCCATCATGCCAACCTCCATCACCCACTTGTTAAATTTTCAAACATACCACCTTTGTCCTTTCTCCCATGTTGCCCATCACACTTGGGAGGAACTCCCTGTAAACATTCGGAAAGCTAGCTCATTATCCTTCTTCAAATCCCTCATCAAAACTCTCCTTTACTGTGATGCCTACAAAAAAATTGACAATGGCTAGGTTGCTCCTGTGCTGAGACCATTGCTTATCATGTTGACCATAATCTTCTCATTTTTTCCCCTTATATTCTGTCATCTGTCTGTATCCAGCTGTTGCCTTTTGTCTTACACTTAGATTATAAATTCTTTGAGGCAGGGACTGTTTTTATCTTCTGTGTTTGTACAGCCCCTAGCTGAAGGGTTCCCTAATTGGGGCTCCTAGGAGCTATGATCATAAAAATAATGGAAGTAATAACAATAGTGGGTAGACAAATCTGTGTGTGGCTTTGGAAAAGGTATGTGAAATGTATAGAGATCTAAACTGCCCAATGTCTTCATTGCTAGACTCTAGATGTCTATGTAAATCCTCCAGTGAGTGAGTGAACATCAGGAAAAACACCATCTTTAAGCAAGCAGGCTTAAAACCCATGGGATATTATTGCACCTGCAGCTGATAGTGTAAAACTAATGTGTGTGGAGAAATCCTTTGCTCTTAAAATAGCATGGTTATCATTAGAGTTCATTGTGGTGGAGTGTGTACACAAAACTAGATGCTGCTGATAAAGAGGTTGCTAGGTCATTAATACATTACGATTTTTTTGTGAACAGTGAGTCATGGTGAGGATGTTGCCAACACTTTTGATCAAACCCTTTCAGGCATAGTTTGTAGTTGCTGATTTGTTTCTCTTTAGTGGCACAGTTTGTTCAGAGATACAGCTTTACAGGAGAAATACGTGCCTTTGTGACCAGCAGGCTTGATATATTGTGACTCTCTTGAGCCTTCCAGCGGGGCTTCTCCCTCTCTGTTAGCTTGTTCATTGTACTGCATTGAACAAACCTGATCATAATAAATCTGCTCTGTGTACTTGTGTGTTGACCTGTAGTTGTTCTGTAATGTTTTCAATACTGTGGTCACTGATTGTATTTGAAACCCTCTCCTTCAGGCTTGCCTGGTAAGTATGTGTTCAGACACTGGTTTGAGCATTAGCCTGCTAAACCCAGAGTCATGAGTTCAATCCTTGAGGGCGCCACTTAAGGATCTGGGGCACCTACCTTTTGTAGATCCTATCATTGCATCTTAGGTCAGCAAGCCTTTGCGCTCTCGACATCATCTTTCAGTCCCATCTCTCGACATCTTTCAGTCCCATCTTCTAAACACGTCTCTTTTTTTTACAGTGCAAATACCCCATGCCTGTTAATAATGACTGAAGCAGAACAGCACCGTTTTAATGATACTATCAAAAGAGGCCACAATGTTGTGGTGGTTTAGTAGTCATTAAAATTTTTTCTTGTTCTCAGGATCCCTTGTTTTATCAGACTTAATATGTGACTGAAAGTAAACATGCCAGCACCTATGCAAATCCACCAGTTTGTTTTCACAATGACACGCACACTAAGTTGAGCAGGTTTAGTGTTTTTTTTCCCTGCTTGCAACAAGGTTGCAGGTGTGGTGGTAGAAGCTCAAATATGAGACAAATGTTAAGGTAGGTTGATGGGTTTTCCCCCCTACAACTTTACCCAAGATCACTTTGGCATTCCCATTTTTGGAAGAGTATTAATGATTTGACGGCTTTTTTTTTTTTAACGTTCTCTATCTAGAGATAAAAATTAAAATCTGTCTGGTAAATTAACACTGTCAACTTGATATATTCTGGTGTGGTAATGCCAGCAAGTATTTCAAATAGGTGGGTGCAACCCTTCTCATAAAAGAGCTCCTGCAAATATTCTAAACCTCTGCTAAAGAATCAGAACTGAGTGTCCAGCTTGTAAACTTACTATGCATGAAATGGTAACTGAAATCTGTGGGAATAATGGATATGGAGGGGTTGCAGAATGGGGCCCCGCTGTAGACACTCTGCAACGTGCACCTGTTTCAGTGAACAAAGGCTATAGTAAATGATTTGTCAGCTACAAACTAGATTAACTGAGAAGGATATTACACACAGGCTTGGAATGCTTGACTTCTGGCTCTATCCTGAAAACACTAACAAGCACAGTTCTTGCTCTGTGAGTAGTCCCCTTGAAATGAAAGGAGATACTGACAGTAATAAACACTACATCAGTCTTACCAACTTTCATGAATTTTATTGCGAGTCTCATGATATTTGATGGTTTTTCTTAAAGCACCAGCTGACAGAAGCAAAATATTTAAGAATCCCAGCTTTCACTTAGAAAAAAAAAAAATCTAGTCTTCATGTTTGTTGAGAGAAGCTTGAAACATGAGGAAAGTATACCCTAAAGGTTCAGAAATCAGAAGGCAAATAAAATAAACCCAAAACTTCTTATTTAAAAATCATCTCATCGTTTTGGGGCCAATCTTGATTTTCTGGGAATCTGACTTGTAATTTTTGAACACTTGCTATCCCTGTACTGCTCTGTAGAACAGTAAGTTTTGTAGAATCAGGTCTTGGTAAATGGCAATAGGAGAGTCCTCCTTCCACCCAAAAACTTGCAATATTTTTTCCATCTTTAATCATGTAAACTTTTAAATAAACTTTGAAAAAAGATATTAAAACCCTGCAATACAGGACATTGCATAACCAGTGCATTCTATGCCCCTCCATTCTGCTTGGCAAAATATTATGCTATCATTATAAAATAATTATCAACAGATTCAGGAATAAAAATATTTATGAATGTTCTGCAGTCACATACATGACTAGGAGTTATTAGTTCTCTTTGGGTGGCAAGTCTGAGTCCAATTGAGGTGTCAATAGAGGCAGTTTTGCAATAAATTGATTAATTGGAGTACAAAGTCTTCAGGATCAGCTGCTATTCATCCAAGAGTTCTGATGGAACTCAAATATGAAATTCCAGAACTAACAACTGGGGCATGTAACCTATTGCTTAAACTAGCCTCTGAACTAGAGGGTAGCTAATGTAATGCTGATTTTTAAAGAAGGCTTCTGGGGTGATCCTGGCAATTACAGACTGCTATGCCTAACTTCAGTACCAGAGAAATTGGTTGAAACTATAGTAAAGGACAGAATTATTGGACACACAGATAAACACAATATGTTGGAATGGTCAACGTGGCTTTTTTTAAAGGGAAATCATGCCTCCTCAATCTCTTAAAACTCTTTGAGGATGTCAACAAGTATGTGGACAAGGTTGATCCAGTTGATGTAATGTGCTTGGACTTTCAAAAAGTCTTTGACAAAGTCCCTCACCAAAGGCACTTAAGCAAACTAGGCAGTCATGGGATAAGAATGAAGGTCATCTTGTAGATTAGTAACTGGTTAAAAAAATGGAAAACACAGGGTAGGAATAAATGATCCATTTTTCAGAATGGAGAGAGGTAAATAGTGAGGTCCCCTAAGGATCTGTACCGGGACCTGTGCTGTTCAACATAGTCATAAACGGTCTGGAAAAGGAGCTGAGGTGGCAACATTTGCAGATAATACAAAATTAATTGAGGTAGTTAAGGCCAAAGCTGACTGAAGATTTACAAAGGTATCTCATATAGCTGGGTGACTGGGCAACAAAAAGGCAGATGAAATTCAGTGTGGATAAATGAAAAGTAATGTGCATTGCAAAAAAATAATCCCAACTATATCTACAAAATGTTGTGGTCTAAATTAGCTGTTATCACTCAGGACGTTGGAGTCATTGTGAATAGTTCTCTGAAAACATCTGCTCTACGTGCAGCGGCAGACAGAAAAGCTAACAATGTTAGGAAAGGGATAAACAATAGGACAGTATATATCATGCCACTGTATAAATCCATGGTACACCTACACCTGGAATAGTGTGTGCAGTTCTGGTTGCTCCATCTAAAAAAAAGATATATTAGAATTGGATAAGATACAGAGAAGGGCAACAAAAATCATTAGGGGTATGGAACAGCTTCTATATGAGGAAAGATTTAAAAAGACGAACTATTCGGTTTAGAAAAGAGATGACTAAGAGGAGCTATGATTTGAGGTCTATAAAATCATGAGTGGTAGAGAGAAAGGGAATAGGGAAGTGTCACAGGGTGCTCTACTCACTGCTGTGCTGGCACCTCCTCCTGGTCACTCTGGGGATTAACACTTGAGGTCAATGCCCCTGTCTGTGGTTTGCACACCTTCACTCTGCCTCTCCCTCTCATTTGCAGCCCCTCTCTAAGCCCCAGGAAACACAGTGTCCTCTTTGTGACTGCCCTTCGGCCGGGTCAGTCAGTGTTCTCCCTCCACTCTCCCTCACGGTAGCAAAGACCTATCTCCCTAGCAGTTCTGGTCAGTCTTCTTTTCCACTGTCTCAGTGCCACTCCCTCAGTGGCTGGTAGGGGAACTGTGGCCCACACTCTACTTCAGGTTCCAGTCCAGGGACCCTCAGCTCAGGAGTTCTTGGCTTTCTCCTACCAGCCCTCACTGCTCCTTCCCTGGACTGCTTCCTGTTATTCCTTGTTTCCACCCTACTCTAGGAGTACCAGCTCCAAAACCTCCTCCCTCTTCCCAGGGAGTGACTGCCTCTTTCCCAACAGCCCCCTTCTGTTGCCAGCTAACTGGTTTTATAGGCCTGGTCTGTTCCTGCCCAGCTGATCCTGCTTTCAGTTAGCTCCCTGGCTTCTCCTCCAGGTCAGCTTATGGAGATAATTGGCCTACTTGTCCATCTAAACGTCTGTCAGTCCTGTGTGGGATGGACTACCTATCATAGGAAGTGTTATTTTTTCTGTCACATAATACAAAAACTAGGCGTCACCTGCTGAAATTAATAGGCAGCAGGTATAAAACAAACAACAAAAGGAAGTACTTCTTCACATAATACACAATCAACCAGTGGAACTCATTGCCATAGAATGATGAGAAGGCCAAAAGTTTAAGTGATTTCCAAAAAAGAATTAGATAGGTTCATCAATGGCAATTAGCCAAGTTGGTCATGGACAGAACCTCATGCTCCTGAAGTCCCTAGGCCTCCAACTGCCAAAAGCTGGGAATGGATGACAAGGTATGAATCTCTTGAAATTTCCCTGTTATGTTCATTTCCTCTCAAGCACCTGGAATTGGCCATTGTCCAAAGACAGGACACTGAGCTAGAAGGACCATTGGTCTGACCCAGTATGGCAGTTCCTATATTCGTATGTAAATTTTTTTCTAATACTGATACCTCAATTTTTCTTAGCTCATTTTCATCTCATTTATATTAAATATATCCTTTTAACACCCTAAGCAATTCCTCACCCTCTTTGGTGTTATTCCCTTCAAGTACATCTCTTGTAAAATTTTCTGGCCCCACTCAGTCTTCTTTCTGCGTTCAATAAAAGGATCTGGACAGATGATCATTAATTTGTGCCTTTCTTATTCCTTCAATTACTGTACTGTCTGTTATACCCTGGTGGAGAACGAAGATGCTGATGCATATCCTGTTTTCACCTCCATTGATTATGCTAAGGAGCCACCTCCCTACTGGGGTGGGGAATGTGAGTGATATTTTCTGCAGTCAGCATTGCATATCTTCCTGCTATTAGGCAATAAGGGAGACAGTTAAGAAAGCACTAAATACCAGGTATGAAAGATTAGAAAAGTTACCCTGTATACAGACTGCATGCTTTGTGATGCTGGCAGACCAGTTGCCAGCTCATGCCAGGACCTCAGGCCTTACTGAACACTGACAACTGCATAGCTGGAAACTAGTCTGGCCACCTGTGTGTTAGCATTGTTAAAATAGATGTTAAGTTTATAAGAATGTGTTTAGTGTTTGGACTTTGAAGTGCGTGTGAGTGGCTGCACGCATTAATCTCACTTACCGTGTCTGTGCCCCATGTTATAAGGTAATATTTAAATGTTTGCTTTGTAACTGGAAACATCTACAGTCGAGAGAAGCATTACCAAGTGTGAAATCCTGATTTTCTGCAAGAGGTGCCGTCATCTGTCCAACAAAAGAAGGCCTATAGATAAGGCTAAGATTACGTTACACAGATCACGGAATCCATGACTCCAGTGACCTCTGTGACGTTTTCCATTTCAGCCCCAGGGCAACTGGGCTGGAGCTGTCAGCCGACAGGGGCCCTGGAGCTCAGATGTTGGGGGGGGACCCCGTAGCTCCGAGGCGCTGTGCATGGCGTGGAAGGGACCCCGCAGCTCCGAGGCGCTGTGCATGGCGTGGAAGGGACCCCGCAGCTCCGAGGCGCTGTGCATGGCGTGGAAGGGACCCCGCAGCTCCAAGGCACTGCGCACTGTGTGGGAGGACCCTGCAGCTCTGAGCTGCTGCAGGTGGCTGGGGGGACCTTGGAGCTTCGAGACGGGGTCCCACAGCTCTGAACCACTGCAGGCATCTGGGGGACCCCACAGCTCCTAGCTGAGGCTCATGCCAGGGGGACCCTGGAGCTCCCAGCTGCAGCAAGTGCTGGACCCCTTCCTCCCCTCCAACAGCAGAGCTGGGAATCAGCCCCATTTTGTCAGTTATTTTTTGTTAAAGTCAGGGACAGATCACATGCTTCCATGAAATTCTGATAATTGCCCATGACCTGTCTATGACTTTTACTAAAAATAACTGTGACAAAATCTTAACCTTACCTATAGACACCAGATGAACCATTATGGAATATCAGTGAACAAAAGAATTTGTTGATTACTCCCACTCCACTCCAAGGAAGAGGGGACATACAAAAACGCTCGTCCCATCACAATCTGAACTCTGGGGGAAGGGAATGAAAATCTCTGACCAGAAGGAATTGTATCACTGTGTGGCTTGGAATTTGTAGAGGTCAATATTTCTAAGCTTAAGCAAGGGATCCCCAAGCTGCTTAGCTTGAATTAGACCTAAAGGACAAATAGAGCTTGCATATTACAGCAGCTTCTGTTATCTTTTGAAACCTTAGACTGTAACTCCTTTGCATGTGTATGTTTACCTGCTTTAACCTTGTAAATTACTATTATTTCTTTTTCCTAGCTAATAAATCTTTTCTTAGTTTATTACACAGTTGACTATGAGCATTGGCTTTGGTGTGAGATCTGAGGTACAATAGACCTGGGATAAGTGACTGGCCCTTTGGGACTGGGAGTGACCTGAATATTGTGATTTTTGGTGTAAGGGACCATTTATCACAAAGGCGAGCTTGCCTAGGTGACAAGAGAGATCACAGTGCCCCAGAGGACTGTCTGTGACTCCTTGTTAAGGTTGTTACAGTCCTTGAGAAGTTGGTTGGTGAAATCTAATTATAGAACAGACAACCACTTTAGGGTTTGTGCCCTCGTTTGTAACGGTCTGCCCAGCGGTTGGTACCCATGTTCATGAATCAGTTAAGAGAGCATTAAAACTATTTGTGAAAGACTAGAGAAGAAAGTTAACCTGTATACAGAATCTGTGCTTAATAAAAAGTTTTTGTGAACACATGATTCAGACCTGTTCACTCCTGCAGACTCTTGTTTGTTATCGGAATTGAGAACTTATATGACTTTAAATATCAGAGGGGGAGCCGTGTTAGTCTGGATCTGTAAAAGCAGCAAAGAGTTCTGTGGCATCCTATAGACTAACAAACGTATTGGAGCATGTGGGTGAATACCCACTTCATTGTGGGTATTCACCCACGAAAGCGTATGCTCCAATGCGTTTGTTAGTTTATAAGATTCCACAGAACTCTTTGCCGCTGTATGACTTTAGTTCATTCCTTGGGTTGACCCCATTCTTGAAAATATGCTGTGATGCAACACATGCATTTCTCATATTGCAATATTTCAGTTTCCCAGACAGATTGTAGAATACACAGTGAGAAAGGTGACAGTAGAAAATATGACACTGTAGGATTAATATGTCATGTAAGTTTAAAAGCTTGGTTAAAGGGTAGTATGGCAGTCAGCTTGGGTTTTGTTTTTGTTTTTTGCTTTTTGAAAGTTTTTTATTCTGAGATCAATGAAAAGCTGAATTCTTTACCTTGTTTTTACCCTATTTCAGTCAGATTTATGGCAAAACAAACATTGTATATAATATACAGTAGCAGCATGTTTCCAAGATCTATACATTCAACAGCCCTGTGAAACCTGTTACTAGTAGCATTAGGCAATAATTTACAAAGGTGACTTAACTTAGTAAAGTCCCCACCCTCAAACAGGTGTAGCAGTGTAAGAATCGGTTTGTACTTCCTTGTTGCTATGACACTTTTAGGAAGCTACCATTCACTTTGAATAGAGGGATAGAAATTTGTCAAATTAACTGATTCTTAAAGAGAGATTTCAGCACACTAACTCTTGTTTATATGAAATGTTCAAATAGAGCTATTAAATAAATGTAACAACTTCTGGATCTGGTATGATGAACAATATAATAGTTTTAGTAATTATTAGATGGTTCCCTCCACCCCGGCTCTTCTTTTGTATTTTTTTCAAAGGTATTGTGCTAATGAAGACATACACAAATAATCAGCTAGTAGTTTTAGTTGAAGTATGTTAACTGATGAAGATGGTACCTCTTCCATGGGGACATTACATGGGTCATTTCTCAAATGTAGCCTCAAAGGAGATGGCTTGCCATCTCCCTGGGTACTAAGGTGTAGGACAGTTTCTGCCTTGGGATGATTTTAGCAATGTCCGTAAACGAATCCATACATGAAGAGGAAAGCTTTGAATGTGACTGTGAAAATGAACACGGGAACACACAGAGGTTTCACAACGAAAACTTTGATATCTTGGAAGAAGGTACTTTTTATGTTCAGTCTAAAACTTTTTATGCTAATAAAATAGGGCATATAAAAGTTCATTTAAAGTGAGTTTAGAGATTTTTTCCAGGTTTTAAATCACATCTAGAAACAGATTGTGGTTGTTGTTTGGTTCCTGTGAGTAAGGTTGTGGAGAAACTGTACTATAAATTAAATCTGAATAAGATGAGTCTTAATTTTTTGGGTTTAAAAAAAAAGTAAATATATTCAACAAATGTAGTCTGTCTAGCTCAAGTAGTAATTAGCTTTTAGTAAGAAAAATTGACTTTGGAAATTCTTCTTTTCAAATAATTTGTCAACTTCTTGTAGGTTAAATGTTTGTGCTTTCCTCCCCCTTCCCTATGGCAGGTGTTGGGGGGAGTTGGTAGGGGGATGGAGTTGTGTGTTTGTTTTATGGTTACTTACGGTGGGTCAATTTTAGAACAAATGCAAACTTCAGATTTAATTATGAAATCCTTAGTATGTAAATTAAAATGTAATGTGTTCATATCTCAAGATCTTAAGATTTTAAAAAGTTATTTGTGACGGAACATGAATTGCAATGCAAGACAATCAAGAAGGTATGCTGGTAGTTTGGAGAGGGAGTGCTGATGATTGTGTTAGTGCTGTCATTGGATTTTCAGTCTTGGTTTCCTGGCGGCTATGGAGACAGCATATTTTGCCCCAGGACTGGAGACAGGAGGAAGACAGGGAGTGTCTTTGTCACTCAAGTGATCCCTCCAGCCAGTTAAGTATTTGAACACTGCCTCCTGTACTGTACTTGATACACTGAACAAAACGTATAATTGGTATAATCTTACATGCTACAACACTCCCTCTGAAGCAGCAGCTTTATAGATGAATGCTGACACTCCAAAGAACACTGTCCTGTCATGCTCCTGTCCAGAGACTGCAGGGGAGAACAACAGAGATTAAGGAGAATAATAGATTGAGTATGAAGAGAGTATTTTGTGGACAGAAGAATATTAACCGTGATGGCCACAAGGGTGGGGGGGTAAAGCAAGACCATCTTGTCAAACTCTGGTTTGTTTAAAAGGAGTTTTAAAAAAAAAAGTTTCTCTTGAAATATTTACAGGGGAAACATGGTAATGCTCCTGTTGCATGAGACTTCAATTTGTTGTGTGTTGCATGTGATTTTTTTTTTTTTGTTTCAAGTATATGCCTCTTATGATGCAGTACCACCTCTCTTTACCCACTATTTGAATAAGCAACCCTCCCCATTTGCTATCTGAGGTTGCAAGAAAATGCTACGCTAATCCTTAAACTTGTGGACAAAAGGTTGTTTGTGTAAGAAAACATGGGTAAAAGAGGAAGCTTTAAAAGAACACATAAGTACCTGTGTAGTTTGTTAGAGAGGAGGCAGATGAGGACACGAGCACAAAATTCTATACCAAGAAGGAGAAACATCCAATTATTTCTTGCTAGTAAGCTGGCAGAAAGGGAAATCTGACAGATAACAGCCTATGTCCGTGAGAACCGTTCATAGAGTGTTTGCTATGTGTTCAAAATTTCCTTCATCATGTTAGGACAGTGAGTGATAGAGAGAGGTGTCTGATAGAGCTCTATTGCCCATCTGATTGAGAAAATCAAAGAGAAGCATTCTGCTTGTCAGTGTAGGTAATTTTGGTGTAGTGATGGATGTGGTTTATACAGCAATTTTTAGATGTTGTGTTGACTTGCCCTCATACCAGTTTCTGGTATACTTAATTAGGACTAAAACTTGGCGCCAGTTTTATATGTTGGATATGTCTTGTTTTATGTACTGGGAGCAATTAGTTACAAACATCCTTAAAAACCCACAGCGAGATGTAGACACAGTACGGTGATAATCTTCAGCACGTTGTTTGTATACTGTTATTTGTGGGACAACATACGTTCATTGTTCAGGAAATGGGGAAGGGTTGAGAATATTTTGGTACTTTTCTGTGGGCTGACTACAGTGGAATTTTGTGTAATGAACATGGCTTACAGTGACAGTTCCAGCTTTTATTAATAGAAAATGAACTTCTAAAAGCTGGTCCCTCTTTTTGCTGATTTGTGAGCCCCTCACCTTATGCTATTCAGTGGTCTGGCAGACTGAAGCAAGCTTATTTTCAAACATAGGAGACAATTTCAAAACCTTTTCCATGTCATTTAGCTGCAGATAAAGATTATCTGTTTGGGAGTGCCAGTTAGAGCCTATTATTACTGCAGTATATATTATTAATGTAACAATTGCATCCAGAGGCCTGAGTCAGGATCATGGCATGTAGCAGGGCCACTATGATAAATGTTGGAACAAATCCATATCATGACTCAAGCCAAGATTTTAAAAAATGACTAGTCATTTTGGAGGCAGTGATGTTGTGGTGCCCAGGTTGAGACCCTGTAAAGGGACCTGACTTTCAAAAATTGAACACTCATATGCTGAAAACCCAGGCCCCATTAAGGAGTCTCAGGTTCCATCCTTAAATACTCAGGCACAGAAAAGCACTTGTCTGCAGTCACAGCCCCAAAGAGCTGACAATCTAAGAAGAGAATTGACGTAGTTGGGGGAGGAATACAATCAAATGTATATACATTTGTAATTTTAAATCTTTTCAAAGATATACGTAGGTGAAATAAATACCTTCTAACCCCATCTGCCACTCAGGCCATTGTTTTTGATTAATTTCTTATAGGTATTGAAGCGGGAATAGGTTTTTTACAGAAATGTGGAGGTTAGCAGGTTTAGGTCACTTCACAGAGAGCAATCCATGCCTAAGGGTCAGTGTATAAGGAGGTATGGAGTTCTGTGAGAAGATTAATAAGTTGCAAGGCCAGAAGGGGACCACCGTTGTCATGTAGTCTGACCTCCTGTACAACACAGGCCACAGAACTTTCCCAAACTAATTCCTAGAGCAGATCTTTTAGGAAATCATCCAATCCTGATTTTAAAATGGTCCATGATGGAGAATCCACCACAACCCTTGGTAAATTGTTCCAGTGCTTAATTACCCTTGCTTTTAAAATGTATGCCTTATTTCCAGTCTGAATTTGTCTAGCTTCAACTTGGATCATGCTGTTAATCTCACTTTGCTATATTGAAGAGCTCATTATTAAATATTCCCCTTGTAGGTACTAAAAGGGTAACTTGATCAGTCTTTAACTCTTTCCTTGTTTAAACAAAATAGATTCAGCTTTTTGAGTCTATCACTAGAAGGCAAATTTTTAAATCCTTTAATCATTCTCACGGCTCTTATCTGAACTCTCTCCAATCTCTCAACATCCTTCCTGAATTGTGGGTCCCAGAACTGGACACAGTATTCCAGCAGCAGTTTCACCAGTTTCAAATACAGAGGTAAAATAACCTCCCTACTCAGACTCAAGATTCTCCTATTTATGCTTCCAAGGATTGCATTAATTCTTTTGGTCACAGCATCACACTGGGAGCTCATGTTCAGCTGATGATTCACCAGTCTCCAAACCTTTTTCAGAGTCACTGCACCCCAGGATAGAGTCCGGCATCCTATAAATATGGCCCACATTCTTTGGTCCTGGATGTATATATTTACATTAGGCATATTAAAATATATATTGTTTGCTTGGGCCCAGTTTACCAAGTAATCCAGATTACTCTGAATCAGTGACCTGTCCTCTTCATTATTTACCACTCCCCCAATTTTTATCATTTGCAAATTTTATCAGTGATTTCTTTTTCTTCCAGGCCATTGATAAAAATATTAAAAATATTAAATAGTATAGAGCGAAGAACTAATATCTCCAGGAAACAAACCCCCTCAATGGCAATTCTCTGATCACAGTTACATATTGAGACCTATTAGCCAGTTTTTAATCCATTTAGTGTGTGCAATGTTAATTTTATATCATTCTAATATTTTATTCAGAATGTAATGTGGCACCAAGTCAAATGCCTTACAGAAGTATAAATATATTACATCAACACTGTTACCTTTATCAATCAAATTTATAATCTCATTTGAAAAAAAACAAAAAAACGACTCTCAATGTAGTAGAGGAAAACTCTTCCAGTGCATACCCTGCCTTAGAGGGCACTCTACAAAATGGCTACCATCTCACACTTTTGTGCCGCCTCCCAAGCCCTAATTGTTCCCCAAACCTTTTGTCTGTTTAAGAATGAATAATATAACACATCATTAGTTTGCTGTATTTGAGACCTCAATATTGAAGCCTCCATGGAGCCAAGCTGTTGGAACGCTCTGGGTGAACCATGGTTGTAAGCTCCCTTTAAACCACATCAAAAAAAGATTCTGTCTTCCATAGAACCATACTGATTGGATTAATTACATTATCCTCCTTTAGTTTGTTATTAACTGAGTCCCTTATCAGCCTTTCTATTATCTTGCCTGGGTTCAATGACAGGCTGACGGGCCTGTAGTTACCTGGAACGTCCTGTTTATCCTTTTTAAAAATTGGCACATCAGCTTTAAGCTTTTTATATTCATTACTATCAACTTCCCCTTTCTTCCATTTGTGTTATATATATTTTATTGGTTTTTTTGTTTGTTTGTTTTTACAGCTGCCTTCACATCCCCTCTAAACCAGGTTTTTAACCAGCACAGCCTCCTTCCACAATTGTGGGATTGTGGCTTTTGGGGCATTATAATAAAGTGTTCTTAAATTATTCCCAGTTATTCACATATGTCCGAGTAAGTTCTTCTTCCCAGCTGATACAGCTCATACATGACCAACTAATGATAAGGCTGGAGGCATTGGAGGAGCAGAAGCAGCAGCAGGTTGTGGACAATGCTGAAAGAGTCTAGAGCGGATAAATAGGAAGGAGAGGTAGAGTTGTGAAGGGCCTTGGTGGTGAGGACAAGAAGCCTGCACTTAATGCAGTGAAACGGTTTAGAAAGTAGAAGTAATTCATATGGACATGATGTGGCCAGAGTGGTGGGCAAGGAAGAGATCTTAGCAACTGCATTTTGTCTGGACTTGAGGTGGATGACTGGGCTGTTTGGAAGGGTGGAGAGGAGAGGAATCTAGGATAGCCAAGACCCAGGTGATGAGACCTTGGGCAAGAGTTTTGGCTTTTTGGGTGTAAGGAAGAGAATAGATCTCAAATGTTATCACAGAAGAACTGACCCAACCTAGATGTTGGGGCAAGAGAGAGTCAGGTGGTGATGAATCCCAGGTTGGCCAGTCTGAGTGACAGGGAACATTGTCGTGGTATCAAAAGTAACCGAGAATAGGGAGAATTGTGAAGGGTATCCAGGATGAGATATCAGAGAGAGATGTCATGAGTGGACAGATAATTTGAGTGTCGTCATCTAGGAGCAGCTGAGATGGTCCAGAGAGATCATGTGATTGGAGAATAGGAAAGGGTCAAGACCTTAAGACCCCCATGGATTGTTGGATACGGGAGGAAGAGGATTCACTGAAGGAGTGATCACAAAGGCAGGAGAATAAACCTGGATCAATGGAATCAGGAACCAAGGGCGGACAAGATTTCAGAGATAAATGTATGATTGTCAGTGTCAAACAAGACATAGGGAGAGAAGGATGAGGATGGAGTACAAGGATTTAGCTGGGGAAAAACCTGGGAGAGCAGTTTCAGTATAATGGAGAAGGTCCAGAATGGAGCTAGAGGAGAAGAATATGAGACAATGGTTGTAAAGGGTGCATCCAGGAAGGTTAGTGATGAAGGCAGATGGGAGCAGTAGCTGGAGAGACAAGTGGCATCAAGGGAACACAATTGTTTTTGTGGAGGAGGGGAGACTAGGGCGTGCTAGTGATGGGGAAGAGTCCAGAAGAAAATAAAAGATGCAGAGGAGCGAGAGTGAGAAAGCAAGTGGATCAAGGGAGATGGGATTAAGAGACAGGTAGAGAACAGAGCAGAAATCTATGTCAGTGATAGTTGAGAAAGAGGAGAAATTTCTGGAAGAGACAGGGAAGGGAGCTGATCTTTAGTGTGAAAAAGTCAGTACAATCTTGTACGGAGAGGAAGGGAGGAGAGATGCGGAAATGATTCTAGAAGGGAGGCAAAAATAGCAAAATAAGAGGCTGGGGCTGGAAAACCAGATGTCTGACTCACCTGTTTGGTATTAAAATGCCTTGCAGAACTTGCTGTTGTGCAGGTCTGATTTGAGAAGTTTCACTATTTTATGGACCTGGGTCTTTTGGATGTAACTGTCCAAATTAGAGGTTTCCCAAATCAGTTTCCACCAACAGGATTCCGCTTTAGTTCTGAAGACCTGAGCAATTGGAAACTGAGGGCTTGTCTTCCCTATCATGGAGATCAACGCTGTTGCAATCGATGCAATGGGTGTCGATTTAGCAGGTCTAGTGAAGACCTGCTAAATTGACGGCAGAGCGCTCTCCAGTAAACTCCGGTACTCCAGCTCCCTAAGAAGAGTAAGGTAAGGGGACCAGAGGCCATGTCCTGTGGACACAGTGTATTGAAGACACTGCAGTAAGTTGACCTAAGATACATCGACCCTCAGCTATATTATTCCCATAGCTGGAGTAGCGTAACTTAGGTCCACTTACCTCGGTAGTGTAGACAAGGCCTGAGTTCCAATCACAGAGAAGTCACTACAAGCAGATCCACCTTTTGTCCTCCCATGAATCCTCCTTATCTTGTTAATCTTGTTCCTGTGGCTGTTGTCAAAGTTACTTCGGCCTTCTGGACTTGGCATTAATGAGAGAAGCAAGGTAGAATCGTTCAGGATGACTGTCTTTGTTGAGTTCTGTAGCTGTCAATATAGGAGAGGAAAACTCTTCCAGTGCATACCCTGCCTTAGGGGAACTCTACAAAATGAATACCATCTCACACTTTTTTGCATGCCTCTTTTCCCCAGGCCCTAATTGTTTCCCAAATCTTTCGCCTGTTTAAGAATGAATAATACAACACATCATGAGTTTGCTGTATTTGAGACATTATGTTGGAGCCTCTATGAAGACAAGTTTTCGAACACACTGTGTAAACTGTGGTTGTAAACGCCCTTTAAAACACATCTTAGGTGGAAAAGTTGGAACTTCTACAAATTTCAGAGGAAGAAATAATTGCTCCTTATGATAAAATTGCATTGTAAACTGCACAATTAGACTGTCAGCAAGCATAGATGGTGATTATTTTGTTTTATTTTGACCTATGTGTTGGTGGTATTGCCTATAGAATTTGTAACTTAGTGGGAAAAAATAGCTGCTGCATCTGCTTGGTGACTGTGACTTGACAATGGCTAGGCAGTTGATGTACTGTGACCACAGTTTTATTATACTAATAGTTTTTTCACTATCACATGGTGATCTCCCCCACTGTTATATCCACTTATTACCTCTCTTCTTGTACTTTTGATTCTAAGCATTTTGAAGCAGTTACTCTTTGTTATGTGGGTGCATGGTGCCTTGAACAATGGAAGCCTGAACACTAATGGATGCCTCTAAGGACAACCACAATACAAATATTTAATAATAATAATGTTTTTCTAAACAGCGAATGACTGGCTTGCAGCATATCAGGGATGGGAAGTGTTTTTGTCCAATGATAAAATAGTTTTGTTGTGGATTTAAGTTGTATATATTGAGCAGTGTCACTAGGCATGATACTATACAAGCACTGAGGAAGACCATTCCTTAACCTAAGGACTTTCTAATTAAAAATCGTGGTGAATTAGGATGTTGAGGGAAAGGAAGCAGAAAAGTGCAGTAACTCCTCACTAAAAGTCATCCCAGTTAACATTGTTTTGTTATGTTGCTGATCAGTTAGGGAACATGCTCCTTTAAAGTTGCACAATTCTCCCTTATAACGTTGTTTGGCAACCACCTGCTTTGTCCACTGCTTACAGGAAGAGCAGCCTGTTGCAGCGAGCTGGTGGGGGCTTGGAACCAGAGTGGACCGGCAGCCCTCCTATCAGTTCCCCACTTCCTTAAGTTCCCTGTGCAGCAGCTGCCCAGCAGGCTACCAATTGCCGGCAGTTCAGCTGTCCCTCCCCCACTGTCATGTGCTGCTCCTGCCCTCTGCCTTGGAGCTGCTCCCTGGAGCCTCCTGCATGTTGTGCAGGGAAGGAGGACTAATTTCAGGGTGGTTCTCCCCTCCCCTTACCCCTTCTCCATACAGAGCAGGAGAGAGACACATCACACATTAGGGCTCAGGGCATAGAGAGCTGGCTGCAGCTGCAGTCTCAACTTCCTGATCTTTTTAAAGGCAATGTACTTGGAATAGAGTCATGGAGTCATAAACTTTAAGGTCAGAAGGGACCATTATGATCATCTAGTCTGACCTCCTGCACAGTGCAGGTCACAGAATCTCACCACCACCCCACTCCTGTAATAAATCCCTAACCTATGTCTGAGCTATTGAAGTCCTCAAATTATGGTTTAAAGACTTCAAGAGAATCCTGCAGCAAGTGACCCGGGCCCAGGGTGCCCCACACTGCAGAGGAAGGTGAAAACCCTCCAGGGCCTCTGCTAATCTTTCCTGGAGCACAATTCATTCCCAACCCCAAATATGGCAATCAGCTAAACCCTGCGCATGTGAGCAAGACTCGCCAGCCAGACACCCAGGAAAGAATTCTCTGTAGTAACTCAGATCCCACCCCCTCTACAGTGGCGTAGCGGGGGGAAAAAAAGATGCCACCCTCTGCAGTGCTTTTAGTGATGGGGCAGTGCTCCAGGTCTTCGGCAGCACCTTGGCGGCAGGACCTTCACTCGCTCTGCAGGTCTTTGGTGGCATTTTGGCAATAAAGCTTCAGTGCCGCTGAAGACCTGGAGCTCTGCCCCGTCAGTAAAAGCACCGCAGCGGGTGGTGCCCGGTTCAGACCCACGCCGCGAAAAGGAGCAGAACGTCAGACATGTGGAAGGAAGGGTGCGGCTGGGGGGCTGCGACCCCACACGCAAGGGGATTGCCGGGCGTGGGGGAACATGTGGGGAGAGGGCACTGCCAGGGGGACCCCAGATCCCAGCAGCGAGGGGCTCTCAGCAGGGGGCAGCCCAGCAGCGCTCTCTGCAGCGGGGCAGCAGCATCACCTTGGGGACAACGCGAACTCGGAGTCCACAGGCCAGACCCAGCAGAGAGCATGCTGAGCAGGGGACCCCTGAGCTAGGTTGTACCATCTCGGGGTGGGAGGATGGGCTGCAGTTCCCGGGAGGGAACCCTGCTGCCCCCCCGAAGGCTAATGCATCCCTCAAAGCACCTCCAAGCAGCCACCGGGTGGCAATGGCCCACCCTGTCCCCTGTGCACATTCCCCAGGGATCACATACTGTGCTGCTAACCCCTTTCCCCCTCTTCAGCATATGGTGCAATCTGTTCCATCCTTTGGCAGTGCTGTATCAGCCAATCAGATTATAACTTGGGGGCCTTCTGACCAATCAACTGCTGCTTCATGTTACAACCCGATGCAAGGAGAGAGGCATCGGAAAGTTATTTAAAGAGTCACCCAGGTGGCAGGGGGTGGGGAAGGGGAGAGTTTGCATAGACCAATGAGAAGTGGTGCCTTTTTTTCCCCCCATAGGTGTGAGTTGGAACCCAAGCTCCTGGGTGAGTAAAATTAAAAAGGCGCCACTTGTGCTGGGTGGGGGAGCGGCTGCTCCCCCCGCTTCACCGCCTAGCTATACTACTGCCCATCTAACATCCCATCATAGGCCATTGGGCATATTTACCGCTAATAGTCAAAGATCAAATAATTACCAAAATTAGGTTATCCCATCATAGCATCCCCTCCATAAACTTATCAAGCTTAGTGTTGAAGCCAGATATGACTTTTGCCCCACCGCTCCCCTTGGAAGGCTGTTCCAGAATTCACTCTTCTGATGGTTAGAAACCTATGTCTAATTTCAAGTCTAAGCTTCTTGATGGCCAGTTTATATCTATTTGTGCTTGTGTCCACATTGATACTGACCTTAAATAACTCCTCTTCCTCCCTGGTATTTATCCCTCTGATATATTTATAGAGAGTAATCATATCTCCCCTCAGCCTTCTTTTGGTTAAACTAAACAAGACAAACTCTTTCAGTTTCCTTTCATAAGACAGGTTTTCCATTCCTCGGATCATCTTAGTAGCCCTTCTCTGTACCTGTTCCAGTTTGAATTAATCCTTCTTAAACATGGGAGACCAGAACTGCACACAATATTCCAGATGAGGTGTCACCAGTGCCTTGTATAATGGTACTAACATCTCCTTATCTCTACTGGAAATACCTCACCTGATGCATCCCAGGACAGTATTAGCTTTTTTCACAGCCAAATCGCATTGGCGGCTCATAGTCATCCTGTGATCAACTAATACTCCGAGGTCCTTCTCCTCCTCCTGTTACTTCCAACTGATGCACCTCCAGCTTATAACAAAAATTCTTGTTATTAATCCCTAAATGCATGACCTTGTACTTTTCACTATTAAATTTCATCCTATTACTCCAGTTTACAAGGTCATCCAGATCTTCCTGTATGATATCCCGGTCCTTCTCTGTATTGGCAATACCTCCCAGCTTTGTGTCATCTGCAGACTTTATTAGCACACTCCCAGTTTTTGTGCCAAGGTCAGTAATAAAAAGATTGGTTCCAAAACCAATCTCTGAGGAATTCCACTAGTAACCTCCCTCCAGCCTGACAGTTCACCTTTCAGTATAACCCGTTGTAGTCTCCCCATTAACCAGTTCCTTGTCCACCTTTCAATTTTCATATCGATCCCATTTTTTCCAATTTAACTAATAATTCCCCATGTGGAACCGTATCAAATGCTGTATTGAAAGCGAGGTAAATTAGATCCACTGCGTTTCCTTTGTCTAAAAAATCTGTTTCCTTCTCAAAGAAGGAGATCAGGTTGGTTTGGCACTATCTACCTTTTGTAAAACCATGTTGTATTTTGTCCCAATTACCATTGACCTCAATGTCCTTAACTACTTTCTCCTTCAAATTTTTTTTCCAAGATCTTGCATACTACAGATGTCAAACTAACAGGCCTGTAGTTACCCAGATCATCTTTTTTCCCCTCTCTCAAAAATAGGAATTATGTTAGCAATTCTCCAGTCATACAGTACAACCCCTGAGATTAGATTCATTTAAAATTCTTGCTAATGGGCTTGCAATTTCATGTGCTAGTTCCTTTAATATTCTTGGATGAAGATTATCTGGGACCCCCGATTTTAGTCCCATTAAGCTGTTCGAGTTTGGCTTCTACCTCGGATGTGTTAGTTATGTACCTCCATATCCTCATTCCCATTTGTCATCTTGCCATTATCCCTAAGCTCCTCATTAGCCTCATTAAAGACTGAGGAAAAGTATTTGTTTAGATTGGGGTGGGGCAAGCCTCCTGGGGCAGGAGCTCAGGGGCTGGGCAGGAGGGTCGTGCAGGCCGGATGTGGCCCACAGGCCATAGTTTGCCGCCTCTGGTTTAGATATTGGGCCATGCCTAAATTGTCCTTAACCTACACTCCACCCTCAATGTTTAGCAGTCCCACTTCTTTCTTTTTCTTCTTATTTATATGGTATAGAACCTTTTACTGTTGTTTTTTAATTCCCTTTGCAAGGTCCAACTTTACATGGCTTTTGACCTTTCTCACTTTATCCCTACATGTTCTGACCTCAATAAGGTAGCTTTCCTTGCTGATCCCGCCCATCTTCCACTCCTTGTAGGCTTTTTCTTAATCACCTCTCTGAGATGCTTGCTCATCCAGCTTGGTCTACAACTCCTGCCTATGAATTTTTTTCCCCTTTCTTGGGATGCAGGCTTCTGATAGTTTTTGCAACTTTGACTTGAAGTAATTCCAGGTCGCCTCCGCCTTTCGATCCACAAGTTCTTCAGTCCAATCCACTCCCCTAACTTTCCTTAATTTTTTTTAAGTTAGCCCTTTTGAAATAAAAAACTGGAGTCACAGATCTATTCTTGTTTATCCTTCCATTTAGTTCAGCCTATGTAAAGGGGCAATGCGTGTCTCTCTCTCTCCCTCCACTCACAGGGTATGTGTCTCTGTCTGCCATTCTGTCTCCCCTCCTCTATTTGTGCTGCTTTACAGAGTGTGAGGCTACATTAACAACGTGTTAACCCTTGAGGGCTCAGCTGAGTGCTAGTTCATCATTTGGCAGTAAGGCATTCCCTGGGAAATATCTCTCCCTCTTCCACCCTCTAACTTCACCATCTCAACCAAGCTTCACAATCATCATTGCTGTGTAAAGTATTAAATTGTTTAATACATAGAGTGTGTGTGTGTGTGTGTGTGTGTGTGTGTGTGTGTGTGTGTATATGTGTGTGTGTGTGTATATGTGTGTAGTGTTTTTTGTCTGGTGAAATTTTTTTTTCTGGAACTTAACTTCCCCCCTCCCTCCCCCATTTTACGTTAATTCATATGAGGAAATTGGATTCACTTAACATCATTTCACTTGAAGTCACATTTTTCAGGCACATAACTACAACATTAAGCAAGGAGTTACTGTGTATGGAAGACATGAGAGAAGTGAGGCTATAGAACTTATTAGGTATATGTGTTCTATTTATATATTTAATATGCAGCTATACAAGTATACTCATTGTCACTCCCCTGAAAACATGCCCTGACAACCGCAGAATTGAATTATCCGCCCCAGGCCAGCCAGCCTTACCAACTTCCCTCTTCCTTAAAAGCTACAGAGAAGTCGAGTCTTGGAGTGTATAAAGGCTTGTTTACAGCATTTAATGGCTGTTTTGGATCAAAATGGGAGATGACAGTGAATTCCACAGATAGGATCACTGAGATTGAATTGCAAAGGAAAAAGCCCACATCCACTCCCTCCTGAGAAGGAGAAGCTTTCTCTGGGCACTGTTGGGACCTAAGCTGTCTACTCCTGTAGAATTTAAGCTTGAATTTTAAAAAGTGTTTGTACCCTTGAGTTTGCAAAAATAACCTTTAAAAAGTGAAATTAATGTAAACCAATGCAGTGTTGTGCTTCTGAGTTTATTCCAGTGCCTCTGTTGCTGTTTATTTGCCAAGCAGTAGCAGAGTGTAACTGAACACAACTGGTTAGTTTGACCGTTGTTGCTATGTTAACCCCATGTGTAGCATTTATAATGGTCAGGAATCACCTTCAAGCTTCCGCTGTTTTGAGAAGGTCTCAGCAGCAGAAAGTGGCTTTGGAGCTATTCTTGAGGGAGGACCTCTCAAAAACAGAGGCAGGAAGAGGAACAGAATAGCATAGACAATCCTACCTCCCAGGCATCAGAGGATGGAGGGTGTGAGAGAGAACAAGAGACGGAAAGTTTCTTCACATTTTCAGCAGCTAGAAGGAGATGTAGCTTCAAATTTACCGGACACCAGCCTCCAGAGATTCAGAGATGGACAGCACTCTATTATTGTTAATAATTAATAAGAATAATTGTATTGGGGCTGTGTTTAAAGGCCTCAAATGGAACTGGAGCCTCATTATGTTAAACTCTTTGCAAACATGTCAGATGGCATGCTGCTACCTGTCCCAAAGCTCACAGCCTAATTCAAGACAAAAGATACTCAGTTTACCCTGGGCATAATCTTAGTCCCCTTCCATTTCCTAGCAACTGGAATTGGGAAGATGAGGATTGAGGAAAAAGCAGGTTGGCTTCCTCAGCAGCCCTTAATTCTTCCCTCTCCTTTCTTTTAAAATCTTCCTCAAACTATTAGATATCTGGTAAATTTTCCGAGCCCCATCAGCTGGTGTACTCAGGGCCGGCTCTAGGCACCAGCGTTCCTAGCATGTACTTGGGGTAGCCCTTTTCAAGAGGTGGCACGCCGACCTTTTTTTTTTCCCTTTGGCGGTGACACTCCGGCTTTTTTTTTTTTTTTCTTTTATGCTTGGGGCGGCAAAAGACCTGGAGCCAGCCTGGGTGTACTAGATGGTGATTTTGATATAAAGAGTAAAGTACACATCTTCTTACATGCTTGAGAATGTAAATACCTCAGGCACCGCCCCCCCCCCAATTAATGATTCAAGCTCTGTCTTTCCTGGACATTGCTCCTTCCTTCAGAGTTGTTGCATGTCCAAAACCTGATCTCCTGGGGACTTTACCATTTATTAGTCTTTTAACGCCCCTGAAAGAAGCATTGACACATACAGCCACATCCTCTTTTAAATTGGCATAAAATGTGGGAGACAATGAAGTTTCTGTGTTGTGATTTAGAGCCTGTGCATGACAGAAATTCATGATCTCTATTGCAATTACTATGTGTACATTTCATTATATGCATGTAAAACCCCCAAAACTAAAACAAAGCCCCAATGATTTTCATGAATCTGAGTTGAAAACTTGATAAGATGTCTGTGATTTTCATGTATTTACATTTTTTGTGACATATAATATTGTTGTATTAAATTGTTGTCACCAGGATCCAAAAATGTTTTCTAAGCAACTGCTGAAATTTTATACGTAATTCTTTGTTCTTGGAATCCTGCGATTTCTTTTTCCTCACTTGGGCAACCATTTTATTGCCTAATATTCCTCTGACTCTGAATTGAGAGGTCAGAAGTGCATTTGACTTGGATATTATGATTGGGTACTCACAGACATCACCCCTTCCCTATCATGCTGAACAAAAATACTGCTGATTTGCCAGTGTGGAAGAGGAGGTCAGTAATTATGCACTGTGGGTTTTATATTATAGTGCACTATCCTTCATTTGCCCTTTTCATATGGTTACAATAGTTCAGAAGGCTAGTGTTCAACGGGAACTGGAACAAGCCAGAAACCATATTCATTATGGCAATATACTTTTAATTTATATATCTCATTGGCTAAAGCATAAAGTCAGGAGAAATTTGTGTAATCAAAATATCTTTCTGTTCCCATCAGGCTTCTGTTTGTATTTGGTTCATGGCTTTGGTTTTTTTCTCTTGTTGAAGCAATGAGTTTTATATTAATCCTCTAATGTTCCAACCCTCTATGATGATATCAGTTTCTTTAGCTTTCGTGACTGTAGTCTCCAATCTATTGAAGTGTGTCAGTACATTTGTAACCTTGTTGTTACATTCAAATTTCTTGTCCAAAGCAGCAATCCTTGTTAAATGTATTGTTTTAGTCAATATTTCTCTAAAAGCTTTGGTTTATCCTACATGGTGGTTCAGCTGGATGTGAGGTTTCTGGAAGGGGATTAACTAAAACAGTAATGCTGTGGCCTTCGAGGTTGGGTCTTTGACTAGAGTCTGGGGCCTGAATTTTCATTTAGTCTGCCTGTTAAGAGAACTCAAATTGCACTTTTGAAGGCCCTTAACACTGTCCAGAGTGATGTAATAGAGACTTCATCTAAATTTTGATGGTTGCTCATTTTTAATGAGGCCATAAAGCCATTGGTGATCAGGTTTTGTTTTTTTTTTTTAAACATTCTTTGTTCTTTATCAGACCACTGTGGTAGCTTCTGGGATGTATTGCCTGCTGTCAAAATTATATATTATATATGTGTAAATATATACACCTCTACCTCGATATAACGCTGTCCTTGGGATCCAAAAAATCTTACCACGTTATAAGTGAGACCACATTATATCGAACTTGCTTTGATCCACCGGAGTGCGCAGCCCTGCCCCCTCTACCCCCCAGAGCGCTGCTTTACTGTGTTACATATGAATTTGTGTTTTATTGGGTCGCATTATATCAAGGTAGAGGTGTATGTATAAATTCAAAGGGAAGGTTGGACTTTGACTATCTCATATCTATTTGGGTGTGAAGACGTATTGAAAATGATAGATTTTGATTTGTGTGTGCAAAAGACTGTTTCAGTCATGTATTACGTGACTTTAATTGTCTTGACATTGCTGCTTAATAACAAAATGTGCTGATATCCTCCTTTTAAAGGTTGTGTAGCAAGTTCTGAAGAAATAGTTGAGTTAGCAACTGCACGTACCAGCCCTTATCAACCTTTCTCCCAGTCAAATGACCTTGCTCAGCCCATGGGAACACGACACTGTTATCTACTTGTTTGGATTTTATCACAATGATAATAGTTTTGCGGTCACTAGGGTGGTGTCATGTTGCCTTAGTCACAAACGGTGGCAGTGTTAGGGTTTGCTAATGGCAATCCCAAACATTAATTTACCAACGTTGCTGAGGGAGAGTTATAGCCAAGGAAACGGTGTCTGAACAGTTGTTTGGGATAATAAAATGTTGGTCTGTGTCAGTATTTACAGTAGGCATTTTAGGTGTTTTATGTATTATTGTGTTGGAAACTTTGTTTTTATGGTTACATTAAACTTCTTTATGAATGGACATTTTAAAGTTACGTAGTTAATACAAATCTTTTCTTTCTGTTATGTTTTCATGAAAAGATTCTCTGTGCAATGATTACTCCAGTTTCCTGCTTCCTCTATGCTCCTGATTTTCGCAAGTAAAATATTTCTTGGCAGAAAACAGTTGGCTTCTGCGAACATGTAGTTTGTAAATGAAGCATATTTATGTTTACACTGTAGCATATATTCATTCTGTATTTCATTTTTATTCTCTTATCTAATAAGTTTTTGGGGGTGTAAATTTCTAGCTGTAAGCTTTTAGTTAGCACTTGCTAACTTTTTTTAATTAGGTTTAGAATAGTGTAAGCTAAAATTCCTGATTCTGCAAAATTTCTGCAGGAAGTCCTATGGAGTTCACTGGGATTGCTTGCAAAGCTAAAAGTTAAGCATATACCTAAATATTTAGAGGATTTGATCCTAAAATGCTTTGACAATTTGGGTTGGTAAGGCAACAGGATGCCTAATCAGCTACTATTT